>NC_050515.1:28908437-28921647 GCF_002922805.2 Oryzias melastigma | reverse complement strand
GGCGGGGCTAACATGAAGGACCAATCAAAATCCAAGAGGATGGTAACTTCAGTCCTGGTGCATTCACTGACTCTGTGAACTGTGATAATTACGGTCAGAAAATTTCTGTTTAGTCTGTACAATCATAGTCTGAGTTTGTCCCAAGGCTGGACGTCCAAAATGCTGTTCTAGCCCATTCAAAGCGCCATCTTGGAGGGTTACATACAAGCATGGAAGACATAATAATCACAGTTCTCATAGTCAGTGAATGCACCAGGATTGAAGTTACCACCCTCATCCATTTTGATTGGTTCTTCGTGTTAGCCCCGCCTCAACGGAGCCAAAAGTGTTGAAATTTTCCGATTTGAAAACAAACAAACAAACAAAAAGAGTTGAAAGTGAAAAAAGGTTTTGAAATTGAGTTCTGAGTTTTGAAACCCAAAAAAACAGAACATTTGAAGCTGAAAAAAGTTTATTTTAGAATAGCAAAAAGTTTTGGACATTTTACATTTTTTGGGCCAAACACCAATATTTTTTTCAAACTGTTTTATTTGGGTTTCATATAATATTGACCCAAAAATAACTCCATAGAATTGCATGTTGAATTGTAAAATGTAAAATACATTTTATTGGGATCTTGCTACCAAAATATTACAATACTTTAAAAATGTTTTTTAAACTTTAATGTTAAAATATTTCCGATTGAATGGGGTTTTCACATTGAAGAGTATACTCTACTATGAATTTTCAAACTGCATGACAAGGCGCAAATTGAAACGTCGCATGAGAATTCATCATAAATTTGAATGATGAGTGAGATCTATCCACATATGAATGTCAGAATGTCGTGGGTTCGTCTGGACTTGGGCCGTGTGTTCCGGCCTCAGACAGTCTGGTTCTGGCTCCATTCATTAGCGGCGTGTGGTTGGGTCCGGGGCTGGGCCGCTCCGCTCGCTAGTTCCGCTTCCCCTTCGCCATCGCGGACTCAAGGGCCGAAAAGACACATGAAAAGTTCTACTGTAAATAGTTAATCATATTTTGATGTGGGTACTGGAGTGACTCGTGTCCCTGCTGGGCCCTCTGCGACCGCGGCAGTGGTTTTGACGGTCCTGTTAGAGTTTCCGCGCTGACAAAGTTCGTCCAGGAGTCAAGTTCTAGTCAAGTTGCTTCGGAATCTCCGGTGAGCTCCGATGCTTCTGTCGCCTCCGCTAGCCTGCGAATTAGCTCTTGGAGGCGTAAATCTGCACCCTCACATCTTTTCCTTTATTCTGCTCATTGTTATCAAGACTTTTTAGGATCATGCTAACTTTTTAACCCGGACTTAAACCGGGTTAAAGCAGCCCCGCTGTGGTAGCAGCTAACTATTTGTGTTAGCTAGCACACTTGTTGGCCGGGGAGCTGCAGCTAGCGTTAGCCGGCTAGCATTAGCCTGTTAGCCGCCCCTCTGCTTATTCTTTTGAAGGACATTTTTATTACACACTCGTGAAACGCTCACGTTCAAGGAACGTGGACCGCTGGTGCTGAGCAGTCATTTTAGGGTTTAACCAGATCACTTGCGGTTCAGTTCCGACTGCTTCACACGGAAGAGAAGAAAATACACTTTTGTCTTTTATAGCTTCGTTTGGTTTTGTTCTTGGTGCTTCTCCAGTGACTCCCAAAAGGGTAAACTAACTTAAACCAGTTGCTTGGTCTTTAGTGTCCTGCAGCATGACGTCATCGCTGGTAGTTATTTGCGATCTGCGTTAGTTAGTTTTTTAGTGTGGCATTGACTGACCCAGAGGAACAGAGTGGTTTCAGGTTGTTTCCAGCAGCACGTTCATTACCTGAACGGTAATAGTGTTGTGCTTACTCTCCAGGTTTGCATTACAGCATTCTAATAACTTTGCTGTGGACAGGGATCACTCACTCCTTGTTGTGTGGTTGACGTCTTTCTTTAGACGGCTGTTTGCAGATTTTCATGGTAAAACTGTAGTTTGTCAGGTTTGTGTTGGAGTCATTTGATGCTTTTTTTGCGCACAACGGGGTTAATCCTGCTTCTTACACCTGTGACCTGTGGTGTTCACCTGCTTTATTATTCAAGTGAGGATCACAACAAGCTCTCCGGAATGTGTGATAACGGAGACCCTGAGGATAAACCTCCAGCCCCTCCAGTCAGGACCGGCAGCACCATCTTCAGCACCAACGCTGGCAAAGACTCACTCGTGGGGAACCACAGCTCCAAACCTCTGCCGTCTGTTCCTGAAGAGAAAAAACCTCGCAATATGATGAAATTCATCTTTTCGGGGCAGGAAAAGAGTGAGTTTTCTAACATTTGAAAGAGTCAAAGTTAACTTTTGTTATGGAAGTGTCATGAAGATGGGTTATTTCAGGTGGTAGGAAGAAGGACAGAGATAAAGAGCGACCAGAAATCTCCCCACCGTCAGATTTTGAACATACCATTCATGTTGGATTTGACGCTGTTACCGGGGAGTTCACTGTAAGTATTTACATTTTCTTGTTAAAATAATCACCACTTTTTAAAGCCTGGCAGATTTTAAAAATTGACCATCTTTAGTGTTATGTGTTTTATTCTTATATTTTGACAGTTTTAGATGGGCATAACAACAATTACACACACCCAAAGCAGGACAGCATTTACATTACCTGTTTGTTTTGTGCAGGGTATGCCGGAGCAATGGGCTCGACTACTCCAGACCTCAAACATCACTAAGTCAGAGCAGAAGAAAAACCCACAAGCTGTACTTGATGTTCTTAAGTTCTATGACTCGACAGACAACGGTCGACAGAAGTACCTCAGCTTCTCGTCGTCTGGTGAGGGCCTTCATCAAGATATTATTGTCTGACACTTTTACTGCCTGACCATGAAAATACCAGAAAGGTAAAGGACTCCTGGCTTTGAATTCACTGTTTCTCAGTGGGTTGAGCAGTTGGTTGTTTTAGGGTTCAAATCCCAGGCTTACCCCGGGCTTACACCGCTATCACCACGGCTCCATTGCTTTTTGGGAGTGGACTAGCTACAGCCGAATGCTTACACTGGCTGCTGCTCCAGCCACAGCCTGTGAAAGCTCAGCCCAGACAGAGTAGTGCTGGATCTCTATGATCAGCTTCTCCTCGTCCATGGTTATGACTGACAACGCTGTGCTGCAACACACTTTGAGTTACACGAAAATTACGTAATGTTTACGACACGCTGAAACCGGCAAGTTCAGCGGAAAGTTCGGTTTATTTTGAAAATATACCGGATGCACTTTAAATTCGCTCGCGTGATTTCCGGTTTAAGTCGTGAATAGCCCCAACTTCACAGAAAGTGATGACGATCAGCTGCGCCGTCCGTCAAAATTTGAACCAAACGAAAAGCATTCGCAGCAGAGGTCAGTCCGCAGACGCAGGACGTGAACGCCTGCAGTGGAAGTTTCTCTCTCACTTTTAATGTTACGAAAAGACTACGGCGCACGCAACTGAGCTGTGACACTAGCAGTGTAAGCGAGGGGTTAGAAGTACTTGTAACCTTAGACGAGACACTTATACGCTCTTGTCTCTCTACTGTTGGAAAGTTTAAAGTTACTTTGGATTTGTTTGCCAAATATAAATGAAAAACTAAACTTGTAAACCTTTTACCGTCATAACTAATAAGACTGTTTTCTGAATAACAGAAAAAGACGCATTCACTCCAGGACCTCAGTCGGTAAGTATCTGCTCTGTCTGTCGTCCTGTTCATTCCGGTTGATTTCACAACCATTAGCTGACTCTTGTTTATATTTGAATCAGCCCGTCAAAAAAGGAACTGAGCCATCTTCTCCAAACATTAAAGATATTGATGATGACGACGATGACGATGAAGCTCCCCCTCCTGTTGTGGCACCACGACCAGAACACACAAAGAGTGTAAGCTAACACTGATCCAGTGTTTTCTTAGACATGATACATTTTTCTTTGACAAAAATTACAAGGCACACCAACAGGTGAGAATGACAAAAAAACTCTTTGGTCTGTATTAATGATGAACCCAATGACTGTATATGAGAACTGGACAGAGCAAGTGTGACGTCATCCATAAAAAATGTTTATTTCCGCCTCCTACCAAATTAGGTTAATTCAGTCACCATTTGTAGCCAGATGATGTCAGTGAGCAGTGATTGGTCCGAGTTAGTCTGAATTGACGTTTCTATGGTAACTGCAGTCGCCAATCAGGAGTGATCTTATTGGAAGGCCACATCTCTACCACTGAAAGCAGGCTACACCAAATCTATCAATCAATTATACTTTAGTAATCACAGAGGAAACTGGTGAAATCTGTCAAACCTTTTGGGGGAGGGGGGCACCACATGCTTTTACTGAGGCATCTGATTGGTCGGTTTATAAACTTGAATAACTTTCAATAAATAAAAATTATCACGAAGAAAGAGGATTATCAAGATGTTAAAAACTGTATCAGATCCAGAATGTTTATCCTGACCAATAGAATGACGAAGTAACAGCTGCACCACCAAACACAATCTTTGTTGGAACGGAGAGAGAAACCTTCTGAGCCATGAGGACGTCTGATTGGTCAGACTGATGAAGATAGTTCATGTGGTTGAGCTTTTTCCAAAATGAAAGCAATTGATCAAAGTTGTAGTTAATTGTGATGCAGTCATTCTCATCGAAGAATCTTGAATAGAATCAAATACAGAAGACAGTCTTTTATGATTGTATTCCTAACTGCTCAGTGAGAAACCTGGTCCTCTTTGGATGAACACAGAACTGATATCTTGGCTTGATAAATGTTTTTACATCAATTAGGTGAAACTGAATAATCTTTCACATCACACCTGACCATCTCTTACAGCCCACTGGTGTACCACAGAACACTGTTTGGAAACTACTGCTTCGTTCCTATCAGAAACAATCTTTTTTTAAATAATTGTTGAAATAGTTTTTCACATACACTATTTTGAGTGGGTGTGTTTTTAAACTGTTTTCAGGTTTACACGCGGTCTGTTATTGAGCCCATTCCTGCTGCAAGCACAGGTCCTGATGGAGATGTGGCCTCCAAGGCTGCAGACAGACAGAAAAAGAAAAGCAAGATGACCGACGAGGAGATCATGGACAAACTGAGTGAGGGGAAAAAACACCTTCACAGCATATTAGTAGCAGTGTGCACATTACTAATAAGTCGAATGTTTCACTGACACATGGATATTGCCCCTTTTCATATACGTTTGGACCAGACCTCCTGTAGTAATGGAAGAATACCAAATATTTTATTTTTTGCTGCTTTGTTTTCAGTTTGCGGTTTAAGCTGAACATATTATATATCATATCTATCACCTCTCACGTTTTCATTACCAGTATAAAAAAGCAGTTACTCTGTTGGCTTCCATTGGACCGTACCATTCATGGATGTCATGTGTTTTACAGGAACAATAGTGAGCATCGGAGATCCCAAGAAAAAGTACACAAGATATGAAAAAATTGGTCAGGGGTGAGTACCGATGTTGACAAGAAATGCCTGCAGACTGATTTTTAGGAGGGAAAAAAAGCTGTGTTGAAGTGGCACTTCTAAAAAGACAGAATGATGAGTGTTAGAGTATGACTGGAAGTACTTTCGTCATGCACCTGTTATTATAGGGTTGGAGCACAACATGAGTCTATGCAACTTGTTCTTAGAAGTTAAAAACTTTGTGTTTTAGAATCATGACATGATAAGTAGAATCCTGTCATTTAGTAATTATAATTGGAATGTGATTACTTAGGGATTTCATTCTACACACCATAACACAACATACCCTTTCCCACCTCTAAATATGGAATGAGGATGATTTTTATTTTAAGAAAAAAAAAAATTGTATTAGTCAAGAAAATAGATTCCACAGCGCTGAAAAGCACTTTGTTTTTTACAGAGCACAAAGTTGACCATGACAAGTTATGGAAACTACGCTTATGAAAGGGTTCTTGTTTTCCTTGAATTCTTTGAATGAATTTCAACTTTTAAAGATGTTTGTGCACAAATGAATATTTTAATATTTTAATAGTCGAAAAATCACCAATTATTTTTTCCGATTAGTCGACTAATCAGCTCATGCGCAAAGTGGATGTAAAGCACACATCTTAACCATCATTTGGTTTAAACTAAATAAAAAAAAAATATATAGCATTACCTGTGATAATGGCAGTGTGAATGCTGTAAGCTGAATTTGGCAGCCGAAAACGCTGAAGTTGATTCGCCAGCTAAAATATTAGTTAGATGCCAAATTAGCCTAAGTTAGCCAAAATAGCTAGCATGCAGCTGAAATAGTTGAACTCCAGATTAGCCTAAAAATCCTTAATAAATGCCAAAATAGTCCAAAAAGCTGGCAGAATGCTATTTTAACTTTTAACTTTACTACATTCTGATTGCTTATAATTAGAGCTGTCAGGCGATTAAAATTTTTAATCGCGAAAATCGCATTGTCGATAGTTAACTCGCGATTAATCGCAAATTAATATTTGGCCTTTTTTTAAGGAAAAAAATGTGTGCTTCGTGGAATTTAGTAGTTCTACATTAATTATGAAAACAAGAATGACAAAATTAATAGTTTTCATCAGAAATACTTTATTTTGTAACATTGTATTGAGATAAACTTTCTTAACAATAAAAGGCTGTAACATAAAATGCCTAACAAAAGCCCAAGTGCAAGTGAAGGGCATTTTAAATTCTAAACTTCAATCAACGTTCAGTAAAATAAAATAAAAAACATCAAAATAACATTTCCATAACACTTTCATGTTCATTTTTTTGTCAGGACCAAATCTTTTCCTCCTCTGGTGAACTACAGTAATCAATGAATAGAGATTTATCATTTCCAATGAACTTTTGTTTTTTAAAACATTAAAGACTGAGAAAAGCGGGATACTCTGTGGATAGTTTGACAGTCTGTTACTGCCGCCGCATTGTAGCGACGTGTCCAGCGGAGCTCACCGTGAATATGCCGGCAGACAGACCGCTATGTTGGGGCTGGATCACGCTGAAACCTCCAGAACATTTAAAACGTCCCCCGGTGCGCTTGCTGTTCGGAACGTCGGGGGTCCGCAGCTCTTGGGACGCGGCGCCGGACGCGAGCCGGTACCACCAGACGTGGTACTGGACGCGAACCGGAGCCGGGTTAGGGTGCAGGAGCTCTCCGTGTCCTAGCGCCGGGCCGGTTCTAGCTAGCAGCTCAGTGGTTGGAGACCCGCCTGTGATCCAGTGAGAGCAGCTGGTGAGTTGGAGGGCGATGAGGGACGCCTGCACGTATGAGAAAATCCGCAGTTAATGCGTCAAAAAAATTGTCAGCGTCAAGCACATGTCAAGTTAACGTGTAATTAACGCGACAAATCTGACAGCCCTAGTTATAATATACAGTAATGACTAATCGACTATTAAATCAGTCGTCAACTATTTTAATAGTCAATTAGTCGTTGATTAGTTGACTAATCGTGGCAGCCCTACTGTGCATCAACTTTTTTTTTTTTAATCAGTCTTTCTCTTTGTGCAGAGAAATGACAAAAGTTTCTTAAAATGCTGCCAGGCTGAGCTACAAATGTTGCTGTATTTGCAGGGCATCAGGAACAGTATTCACAGCCATCGACGTTGCGACGGGACAGGAGGTAATGCACTACAAGGGAAAGAGCTTCAATAGGAATAACCTTTACCATAAAACCTTTACTGCAATAATCTCACCTTGAAATTGATCAGATGTTGTAGTTTTTATCCGTTTTAGATTTAGACGAGATAGTTCATTCATTTATTTCCTTTACTCATATGGACCAGGTTGCGAGGCAGAATTCAAAGTTAAAAATGTCCAGACTTTTTCTTCTCGGCCACTTCTTCCTCTGGAGGAATCCCAAGGCATTCCCAGGTCAGCTGAGAGGTGTTGTCTCTTCAGTGTGTCCTGGGTCTCCCTCGGGGTCTCTGCATGGTGGGACATGCCTGGAACACCTCCCTGGGTGGACGAGGCATCTAAACCAAATGCCTGAGCCACCTCAACAAGCTCCTCCCGATAGTAGAGGAGCAGCAGCTCTCTCCAGGTGACCAAGCTCCCCCCTACCTCTAAGGGAGCCCCAGCCAGCCTACCGAGGAAACTCTTCTCAGCCCATTGTGTTCTGGGCCACATTCTTACTGTCATGACCACAGAAGAGAGTTGGAACAAAAATCTACTGGTAAATTGAGAGACTAGCATGACAGCCAGTTCAACTACTGGCTTTTCACACCAAGCTTCTGCTCCGGTCATACAGGGACCGGACCATGTAGCTCAGTATGGCTACCACAAGCACAGAGCAGCTCCCAGATCAAACGCCTTCTTCAGTTCCACAAAACTGGTTAAGTGGTTAACTGGTTAAAAACTGGAAGAGCATTTTCTGCAGAATAGGGGTGTCAGACTCCATGCCTCGAGAGCCGGTGTCCTACATGTTTTCCAACCAACCATTGAAGCTTCAGGCCAGATCCAGGTAATCAGCAGCAGACATGGCAGGATTTCTTGAAAACCAGCAGCATGCTGGTTTTCAAGGACTGGTTTTGGACACCTCTGATGTAGTGTGTAGAACTGTATTACAGTTCCAAGACCAAGATAAAATCCAGACTGTTGTTACTGAATCTGAGGTTTGCGTATTGGCTCGACTCTTCTCTAGTATTCTGGAATTAATTTTCCCAGGCAGGTTGAAAATGTGATTCCCCAATAGTTGGAACACATTCTGGGGTCCCCCTGATTGAAAACTGGAACAACCACCCTGTCTGCCAGTCCAGTGGTACTGTCAACTAACTGCCTTGCAATGCTGTGGAGACGTGTCAGTTAAGACAGTCCAACAGCATCCAGAGACTTGAGGCGTTTAGGGTGGACTTCATCCATCTTTGGGGTCTTGCTGCTGATGTGCTTTTTCAACTGCCTCGGTGACTTCAGAAGAACACAAGATACTCTGAACCCCTCTTTGGCTTGTAGGCTGAAACCATAGAGACCTACCCCCCAGCAGAAGATAAAGAGATACAACACTCTTGTTCACCAATAAGACCTCAACACTTGTTGGCTGAGCTGGGGGTCGTGGCTAAGCCCACACTGGCCCACTGCCTCTCACCATGTTTAGACAGGACCTCTTGACAAAAGCTCTAGCTCCTTGGTTTCCAGAGAGGTGAAGTTCCATGTCCCTAAGGCTAGACTTTGTGGTTATCCCACTGAGGCCCCCGCCGTCATGCCCAGCACAGACTACATTTCTCTGGCCCAGTTTGAGCTTCCCTGCAGGAGAGCTAAGCTCGACTGGGAAAAGCCCCAGCCACCTGCTGCTGACCTGCAAGTTCCAAACCCGGGCCTGGCTCTGTGGCGCGGCCGTGGTGATGTCAAAAAAGGGGTTCTGATCCGCTCTCTATCTGACTGGTCACCTATGACTTTCTGCCTCGGGAGATCTTGCCAGAGGCGCTTCCCACAAACTTCTTAGCCTTTATAGGAATCACCTCAGCTCTCAAACCTCTCCGCCATGGTCCACAGAGTGAACATGTATTTTAGTTTTAAATGATCCCACTTGTGTCACTTGATTGGGTTCAAGAGGCAAAACCAAGATGGTTTACATTTTTAAAAGAAAATGATCAACTGTACTAAAATATTTAAGAACTGGCATTTTCCATTTTCAGGTTGCGATTAAACAAATCAATCTGCAAAAGCAGCCGAAGAAGGAGCTCATTATCAATGAAATCCTAGTGATGAAAGAGCTGAAGAACCCCAACATCGTCAACTTTTTAGACAGGTGAGGGACCTTCTGGCTGCAGGGCAACAGCTTTCTGTTGTCTGAATATTGACCCTTCCCTTGAAATGAACTGTATTTATTTATCATTCGTATCAGTTTCCTGATGGGGGATGAGCTGTTTGTTGTCATGGAATATCTTGCTGGTGGCTCCCTGACTGATGTCGTCACTGAGACTTGCATGGATGAAGCCCAGATAGCTGCTGTCTGTCGAGAGGTGTGTTTCATTGTTTGAGTGATTTCATATCGTAGCATAAATCTCACTTTTATAGAACAAAATTAATTCTACTTCCCCTCTGCCTTCTCTTTTTCAGTGTTTACAAGCTTTGGATTTCTTGCATGCAAATCAAGTTATTCACAGAGACATCAAAAGTGACAATGTCTTGCTGGGAATGGATGGATCCGTGAAGCTTAGTAAGAAGTTTGCTCGAATTATAAGCTAGCAACTGCAACAATCACTGCATTCAATCACTACAACTCCTATCTGTGTTTCTCCAACAGCTGATTTTGGCTTCTGTGCTCAGATTACTCCAGAGCAGAGCAAACGCAGCACCATGGTTGGTACACCTTACTGGATGGCTCCAGAAGTTGTGACCAGAAAGGCTTATGGACCTAAAGTAGATATTTGGTCACTTGGTATTATGGCCATTGAGATGGTTGAAGGAGAGCCCCCATACCTGAATGAAAACCCACTGCGGGTGAGTTCAGGGTTGTTGTTGTTGTAGAACATGTTACCTGAAGTCCTTACAATTGTCTGAAGAAGTCATACCCTTTATCAAACAAATCCACAAGCTTAATGTGACTCCATGCAAATGTGTTGTTAAGCAAAGCTACACGGCTCACTTCTTGACGTTGTCGTGTTTTGCAGGCTTTATACCTGATTGCTACAAATGGAACCCCTGAGCTTCAGAATCCAGAGAAGCTTTCCCCAGTTTTTCGAGATTTCTTGAACCGCTGCCTGGAAATGGATGTAGAGAAAAGAGGAGGAGGCAAAGAGCTTCTGCAGGTTCAACTTCCAGCCATTGGGTTTTTCTGTTCATGAATCATCCCTCTGAAGTTTTGGGTTTGGTCTAATTTTCCTCTTATCAAATTGTGCTCCTCAGCATCCATTCCTGAAGCTGGCGAAGCCCCTCTCCAGTCTGACACCTCTCATCCTGGCTGCCAAGGAGGCCATGAAGGGCAGCCGTTAGCAGAGAGGAGCAGCTGCACTGCCCTCCCATGCTGTGCAGACGTGCCAACCGTTTAGATTTTTGTGCCAGACAATAGACTGTGTGACTTGCCTCTCTTGATGTATCAGCCTTATAAGCCCTGACAAACCTCACTGTGAAGAAGACCAAAAATCAAGAGCACAACCCCACAACTGTCCACATGAACTCTGATTTTATCTCGTCTGAAGACCAGTCAGACTGAAGTGTATCGTCTCAGAGTCGGGCATCGATGACTTTGTGCATCAAGGTAGGGCTAGGCTTGTATTTAACGTGGAATGAAGAAGACGCCTAGTTCTGTTTAGTTTTTTAATCAGCTGCCTTAAACAAATGCAAAACGTGTCTAATGTATTGTTGATTGTGTCATGTCTCCTTTCCTGTGATTTTTACTACATTTGTAATTTACCTTTTCTGCTTGTCTTAGTTCTTTTGATACTTGAATTTCATTTTAGTTCCCCTTTGGTCTATGAAGTGTTTCGTTCTCAGAGCACTTGTTATTTCTTTACTGATTCATGTGTTATGGACGTTTCTGTTTTATAGGAAACATTTCAATGCATCCAGCATGTGCTGATAGTGTTCTCTGACCGGTCCACTGTACCATTTCTAGTCCCGAATAGTCCGACTCCTCATCCCAAAGGCGCACCTTACTGGCCATTAAAACTTTAGATCGACAGGGTTTGTACTCTCTTTGCTATTGATATTAAAAAGGAGTATTGTATGTCCAGTCTGTCGTTTCTTTAACCCATGTTAAGGGCTGGTAAATCAGTCCTGCTTTTTCCCATCTCTACCTGCTCTTGCTGCCTACAGTGGAACATACCTTGTCCAGGTAATCAGCTATAAGGAAGTCAAAACAGGAGTTCAGTCTAAAGGGCTGGGTTTGTATACTCTTTTAATAGGTGCTCATATCCACAGTAATTAGTTTGGAGAACAGTGAGGACGCCACACTGAAAACTGGTGCGCTTGAACAAGTATGACGTGTTACCTTTAGGATCTGGGCGAGAAATTGAGTTATCTGTGTTTTTTTTTTTTTAATTACCTGTAGTTTCACTCATATGTTTCACTAACATCCCAGCATTGATTCGTGGGCTTTTATTTTGAAGGATCTCCCCGGATGCGCGTCATGTGGGTCACGTGCTACCTCCTTCGAAAGTACAGTAAATCTCCGACCGGGATTCGGTTGAGTTGTCTCTGTTAGTGATGGCTCTTCAGTTAAAAGACAAAGAAGCTCACCAGCGACTGAACTACCTGTACCAGGTACGGAGACGCTGAGCACGCGGGCGTCGGTCAGGTCTGCCTCCCTCACGCTGTGATGTCTCCGCAGGCCGCTCACTGCGTTCTAGCGCAAAACCCGGAGAACGTGGAGCTGGCGCGCTTTTACTGCTTTACACAGAAGACCATCGCTCGACGTTTGGTTCTCAGACAGTACGTACTTTAATGCTGCATCGAGCATTGTCAATGGCGGGGTTTTATTTTGGAGACCAATGTAACATTGCGTCACTTCCTTTGCAGTTCATACATGTTCTCTCCCCTTCATTCACTGGCTGCTCTGTGTTGAACAACATCACATGCTTCTAATATGACCGTCTACAGGTCCGGATGAATGAGTTCCTGTGATAATGCTCCACTGAGCCTCATCTGTCCGGAGTTCACTCAACAACTGGAACCACAGCAGTGAATAACTTCCATCACACACATGTGTGTTGGGTGAAATCTACCATAAGAAAAATGAGGAGTCTTTAGGAATCGTTGTGCAGAAGCTGCACGTTTGTGTGTTGACCTTCATGTGTGTTTTATAGGGCTGGGAATCAATAAAAAAAAAAAATTAACTAATCAATTGCAAAACTGGTAAAAAAAAAAATATATTTCTCCTTTTTTTAGTTTACAGTATTTGCCAACCACTTAATATCTGCAATAATCATAATATGAAATTACACGCAAAATTGTACATTTACAACGTTTATTTTTAATCCTTTGGAACACAAGGGGTCTCCGCTTTTGTCTATATTTGAAATATCTGTGTTTTCTATTTGAAAGACTACCTGCTGCTTATTTGGTATCATTTTAATGAGCACAACCTCTCATATGTGACAATACCTTGTTTAGTCATTTTTTTCATGTTATTTTCACACACTAGACATAAAATCACATGCACAATGCAAAAACAGAAAATTCAATCTGGAAAAATGGGATTCATTTTGCTGTGGAAACCCCCAAAATTAACAAACTTTTTAAACAAAATAGAATGAAAGTTTTGGTTGTAATTTTATAAAAACACCAAGAATAAATGTAAACAAACT
>NC_050515.1:28896580-28908280 GCF_002922805.2 Oryzias melastigma | reverse complement strand
TTTGGGGGAGAATTTTGATCCAGCTGGATTTCATGTCGGCTCGACTGGAATCTATTCAGGTGGGGGCGTGTCTGTCCGTTCTGAGCTGATCATCTCCCGCAGTGTCAGTGGGCGGGACTTTCATGGAGAACCGCTGAGTTTCTGCAATTTTTAGACAACGCCGGTGCTTGTTATTGTGAAAAACTCATGTTGGTCCCCATCCCAAAGTAAAATAATGGTCGGTTTCCTCGCTCAACTTTCGTTCTCCACCTTATGTATAAAAAAAAAAAAAGATTGCTTTTGTCCAAAAACAACAAATAAATGACATTATTTATTGGATGGGGCTGCACGGTGGCGCAGTGGTTAGCGCTCTTGCCTCACAGCAAGAAGGTTCAAATCCCGGCTGGGGGATTTGGGACCTTTCTGTGTGGAGTTTGCATGTTCTCCCCGTGCATGCGTGGGTTTTCACCGGGGACTCCGGCTTCCTCCCACCGTCCAAAAACATGCTTCATAGGTTCATTGGTGACTCTAAATTGCCCCTAGGTGTGAATATGAGAGTGAATGGGTGTGTGATTGAGGCCCTGTGACAGACTGGAGACCTGTCCAGGGTGTACCCCGCCTTCGCCCATAGTAGCCGGGTTAGGCTCCGGCACCCCCGCGACCCCGAAAGGGAAGAAGCGGTCAAGAAGATGGATGAATATTTATTGAATAAAATCTCAATCACAGAATATAAAAAAGATTACGTTTATTTAAAACTGAGTTTTAATACGCTGCTCTCACAGCTGCGAGACAGGACGCCTGAACTCATTAATACATATGAACTAATTCATTATGTTCTATTAATTGCAGTCACAGCCCTAGTTTTTTTTTATTGGTTTTGCTTTATTCACTTTTTATTATTTCAGTTTTAGCAAAAATATATTAAGGAAACACATATGATAAACACATGATGGAAACTCTAAACTGCTTAATATTAAAAAGCAAAACAAAACATTCTAAAAAGACAGAACTGCTGAAGTGAAACCCAGACCCTCAAAGCATAAACCAGAAAAATGATCCCAGAAGACATTTAACCCTTTAACACTAGAGCTCCAGCATTGATCCCGGCTCGACGAGCCGCTTTTCTCCTTCAAAATCTACTGGAATGATCATCATAACGGTTGAAAAGCTATAGTATGTAAAAGATTTTGTGCTTAAACCTCAGGTGTGAAAGGGTTAAAGATGGTTATATTTCGCTGATGCAGCTTCATGCAGCTGCCTGCCTGACAGAGAGGTAAACACACGACCTATTGTCAAGATTCTGTTTTTGTAATTGCATCTGTAAAGTTTAACTGTTTGGAGTTCAGCATAAATGTGGAGGTTGAGTTCAGTCCTGCTGGGTCACAGTAGGCTGATTACAGACCAACCTGTGTTTCCTTGCAGAGACCCGTCGGTGAAGAGAACCTTATGCAAACGCTGCTGCACATTGCTGGTTCCAGGAGTCACTGGTACAACTAGACAAAAACGTCAGTATTCTTTTCCTTCTGGTTACTTTTAATACTGTGGAAGCAAACAGAAGCCTCTGTGTGTGATCATACGTTTCCATGATGATGGTTATGTCACTATATCCTTTGAGTCTGCACTTCACAGAGATCATTAGAGCTGGGTTTGGTTTTCTTTTGAAATGATTTATTTTTGTCTCTAAAGGAAAGCAGAGAAAGACTGGCTTCACTGTGGTCCGGTGTCTCAGCTGTGGACAGACCAAGAGCTTTCAGAATAACCCGGATCACTGTTTATGGGTGGAGCGTCCAGAGGCGCAGTTGGAGCAGCAGGAGCAGCAGGGTGGGTGTTCCACAGCACTGAGCTGTTTGTAAACCTGGAGCTGTGATCGGCTGCACATGTTAGTGATGACCTCTGATCTGGGACCGTTGCTCTTTGCCTTAAGCCAGGGGTGTCAAACTCAATCGCACAGGGGGCCAAAATCCAAGACACACCAGAGGTCGCAGCTAAATTAGCCAAAACAGCTAGCATGTAACTGATACATTAGCTAAACTCCAAAATAGCCCTAAAAAATCTTCGTAAATGCCAAAATAGTCCAGAAATCTAGCAGAATGTTAATTTTAAAATGTTAAACCGTAGCTTCTTAACATAATTCTGAATAATGAAATGGCAGGAATATTATTCCAGAATAAATCAACTTAAACCTTAAATAACTTTCAATATTTTACTCTCCATAAAAATATATTTAGTTAAAATTATACAAGTTAGAAATGAACACAAGATAAGATCAGGTCATTATTAACAATAAAATAAAATGATCTGGAGAGCCAGATAGAACTACCCGGAGGGCCGGATTCGGCCCCCGGGCCTTGACTTTGACGCGTGTGCCTTAAACCAAAGAGACTTCTGATTGGTTGGTCTTGCTTGAGTGAACAGAAATTCTCATGAAACTGAAGCTTGTGTTTCTCTGCTGCTGCCCGTCTTCACCCACCCCTCTCCGTTTAACACCTCAACCATTTCCCGCTCCCTTCTCCATCTGGTCCTGAACTTCAAACAAGACTAAGAATAAAACAATTCCCAATAAACAAAGTTGAGTTTTACTACTAAATGGAGCTCCTGCAAACACTCGCCCAGTTTGCTCATGGAGTCCTCAACACAACTCCAACCATAAAAATACAACCTGTCTGAGACGAGAGGCTCTCAGCTTCTGTTTGCTTCTGGACAGATACAAGGAGACGAGGATTCACCTCCTTCCTAATAGGAACCTTTATATTCAGGTGACTGAAACGGTTTTTGTTCTCTCCCTCAGACCCAAGTACATCCACTAAAAACCAGCCCAATGTCGCCAAAACCCACAAACCGTCCAAACAACACTCTGGTCAGTGTTCTGTCACCACGTAGCAGCTGGACGTCACCTTTTCCCAGAGCTCTTTCTGCTGAAGTGGGTTTCATATGTTTCAACTGGAACGTTTTGACTGGATATTAAGTTTCAGACATTTAAAAACCACGTTGGAGATTTTGTTTCTTAAACTTGGTTTTATTGAAAACCAGAGATGAGGATTGATCCTTTGACCATTTTTCTCAGTTGGTCTTTTTTTTTTCTCCATACTTTGTCTGAAATAAATGCATCTTAAGCATTGAGTGTGTTTTTTCCATCATTCACAACTTTTTCTTCTCTGCTTTGTCTCCTTTGGGCACTCTGAAGCGCGTCTTCTGGAAATACAGCAGGTTTTTGGCAAACATCCTGGGAATGTGGCCCATGTACAACAGAAGAGCCAAAGTCATCCCTGGGAAAGAAACATCCCTCTTTAAACAAATGATATAAGCCACGCACATGAAATAACCAAAAAAAAAACCACACATTTCCAGGATTTCATTAGTAAGATTTAGATGAATTACAACCTGTCAGTCCCACCTATAAATACAGATCACTTACCTGAAGGAAATCTGCTGAAATCAGAGTTCTGGAGTAAACTTTGATAACTTCTCAGTTTTCCAGATGAAAGTATTCAGTGTGCATGAATGCACAGAAAACGAAAATGCATTCAAGATGGCGCTGTTCAAAATAATGTTCATCCTGAGTTTCCTGAAGTGCAGTTACCTCAACAAGCAAATGTTTATTTGCAGGTAACGTCCAGTTAGATGCAAAGCTAACTGCAGGCTGACGATAACATGATTGATGTGTGTCAACACAGAGGGAGACCAAATCAGAAATACTACTCACTTGGAAGACATCAAAAGAATGTCTACACTCACTGGCCACTTCATCAGGTACACCTGTCCTGCTTGTTAACACAAATTTCTTCTCAGCCAATCACATGGCAGCAACTCAATGCATTTAGACATGTAGACATGGTCCAGAAGATCTGCTGCAGTTCATACCAGCATCAGAATGAGGAAGAACAGAGATTGAAGTGACCTTGAACGTGGTTGTTGGTGTCAGATGGGCTGGTCTGAGGATTTCAGAAACTGCTGATCTGCTGTGATTTTCACCCACAACCGTCTGTAGGGTTTTCAGAGAATGGTCAGAAAAAGAGAAAATTTCTGGAATTTTGGAGTCAAATGGAAGAGATTTTCTACCAGCTGAAAGTGGGATCAGTCAACAGATAAATCATCTGCAGAACACCAGCAAATCCACAGCAGACAAGCTAAATAGGGTCAAAGTCTAAGTGTATTATAAAGACTCTAACCAATGGAACAAGAGCAAAGCTTAAGTCTGGAAAGCAGGTGAAGATTTTCATCAGTCTTGACAGAAAACTCCAACAGAACAATTCAAGTTTCATTGGTTAACCTGTAAGCTACTTTCACCAAACTAGATTCGTATCACTGTCTATTTTTGCCTGAAGTGGTACAGTTTAGGCATCAAAGTGACAGGTCATTTATTTACACGTTTCCTAATAGAGCCTTAGAATTTTATTTATGCGTAACTTTGGCCTAATTCCAAAGTAATGTACCTGTGAAGGAGCTCAGCCAGTAGACCACTGCATACTCTGTGAAGGTGAATCCAGGACAGAGGAAGGTGAGTCCGTACGCCAAAGATGGATTCATGAAAGCTGAAGTGTAGCGTCGGGCTGAAAATAAGCAGAAAATGAAGTTGCTCCTGGTAGCTTCAGGCAGAAAACGTTGGAATTTACTTGAAAACAAAATGAGCTTATTTTATTTTATAAGATCTTTTGTAAAACTGTTATCTGCGTAAGAAAAAAACTAATAGGAGGATAATTAAGACACTACAGAAGGAAAGTTCCAACGGAGAAGCAGAAGATGAATTCATTCACGTTTTCTCAGACCTCCTCGGGACTCACCAGAATGAGAAAGCAATGTTCGGAGGAGAGCAACCAGGGGAAGGCCAATCAGAGCAGATCTGCGCTTCAGGCTCAGGCAGAGGAGGTGGAAGACGATTGCACAGATGCACTCTGTGGAAAAGCCCTGCAGCACAGGGACCTGCAGGGAAGTAGTGCACTCACTAGACATCAGGTTTTTGATCATGTGCATGTCCGTCAGCTCCAGCCTCCAGTAAAACCCTGCTGCAAGGAGGCCCGCGTGAGACCCCAGAAACTGGGCTGCCACCGTCAGCAGGGTGGACAGGGCGCTGTCCTCCAGCTGCAGGAACTTCTGCACAGCCAAGCTGGGGTTCCCTGATGCCCCCCCACTGATCACACCATGAGTCAGCAGCACCACAAGCAGCATGGTCGCAGTCACATCTGGACCCAAACCCCCAGCCCACTCGCCCACCTCCACTATGGTCTGAACCTCCAACCAACATGCCACCAGCATGAAAGAAGAGGCAAACTCTGCCATGAAATGGAGACGGGGCCATTTGTTGAAGAGCGTTCGCACCAAAGTTGCAAAAATCACGACAGCCAGGAAGTATCCGAGGGACGCATTCAGTCCAGACATGACTCAGCTAAGATCAGGAGCCCAGCTCTCTTCTCTTTCTGAAAAACTGATGAAAGGGGATTCCTGAACTGCTCTGCTCTCTGCTGAATACGTGGCACATGCACACACACATCTTATCAGAGACACGTCAGGTTTGATCCCACAAGCACCTGCCAAAATACACATGGCCCCTCTGCAAGGTCAGGTCAGGGAGCTGGTCTTCATTCACACCTCGTTTGATTCAGTTTTCAAACTCTTCCCCCAATAGCAGAAAAAACCTCAAGCTAGTTGAGTATTTCAATCATGACGTCACATTTTTCTTTGATGATTTATTTAATCGCTGCAAAAAATAAAAAAACACCATTGAGATGTGACTGCTGTTACTGGAAGTGTCCTGTCTGCTCGATCCTTCACACAGATGCATTTTCCTCTCAAATTATTTTACTCAGATTTAAAACAAACAAAACAAAATTAACCCCAAACCATCTAGAAACCCTTTAAATCTAAGTAACAATGTTAAAAATTTATGTTTTTCTTTACATTTAGAAAACACCAAAGATTAACTGAGCAGTAAATGTATTTTACTGATTCAACTGGATCAATTATTTAGTACTTGAAAATGTATCAGTGATGTAGACATTCAAATTACCCAGAATCAATGACTGGGATGATGGGAAAAAACAGGAAATAACTCACAGTAACAAGCCTTTAAATATATTCATGGACTATGTTTACATCTTTTATAGTAATTTAAAAAAATTGGAGTTTAGCTAATATTTCACCAACATGCTAACATGTTTGGCTAATTTGTTATCTACTGAGGTTTTTATAGGCTAATTTAGTTTAACTAATATTTTACCAACATGCTAACATTTTTGACTAATTTAGTTTACTGAGGAATTTTAGAGTTTAGATTATATTTTAGCAACATGCTAACGTTTTTGTTAATTTAGCACTAAGGTATTTTGTTTAAATATTTTTTCAAAATTGCCATGTATTAAGGATTTTAAGCAATTTTACTTCAAATTTTTCCGAAATTTAAGAAATTTCCAGTTTTAGCAAATTTAACATTTTGCAAATACTTTTTGCAGCAAATCCCTTTAGCAATTAAAGTAAATTACATCACAATTTTCAGCAAAAAGCTTCAGCTTCTAAGCAAAAACCATTCACACTAGCATTATCGCAGGTAACGCAACTTTTCTAGTTATTATTATTATTAAACAAATAGATAACAGAAAACTCTACAGTAGGCTGTTCAAAATAATGTTCATCCTAAAGCGCAGAGCTTCCTGAAGTGCAGTTACCTCAACAAGCAAATGTTTATTTGCAGGTAACGTCCAGTTAGATGCAAAGCTAACTGCAGGCTGACGATAACATGATTGATGTGTGTCAACACAGAGGGAGACCAAATCAGAAATACTGCTCACTTGGAAGACGTCAAAAGAATGTCTACACTCACTGGCCACTTCATCAGGTACACCTGTCCTGCTTGTTAACACAAATTTCTTCTCAGCCAATCACATGGCAGCAACTCAATGCATTTAGACATGTAGACATGGTCCAGAAGATCTGCTGCAGTTCATACCAGCATCAGAATGAGGAAGAACAGAGATTGAAGTGACCTTGAACGTGGCATGGTTGTTGGTGTCAGATGGGCTGGTCTGAGGATTTCAGAAACTGCTGATCTGCTGTGATTTTCACCCACAACCGTCTGTAGGGTTTACAGAGAATGGTCAGAATAAGAGAAAATATCCAGAGAGCTGCAGTTCTGTGGGTGAAATGTCTTGTTGATGTCAGAGGAGAATGTCCAGACTTGATCCAGCTGATAGAAAGACAACAGGAACTGAAATGGTTACAATCGAGGTCTGCAGAAGAACATCTCTGAACACACAAGGTTCAGATGAACTACAGCAGCAGAAGAACACACCAGGTATATATATGCAGTTCTTTTAAAATATGAAATGTTCTTGAAGCTTTCAGATTTATATGATTTAAGGTCCAGATATTATCAATTAAAATAAGGTCGTGAATTTGACTATTTTCATTTGTGAATATGGAATTTTTCAAAAACAATAAACAATTGATCAACAAAAATAACAATCTTGAATAAATCAATCAATCAATCAAAATGTAACAAATAAAGTTTGTTCTAAAAAAAAAGGAAAAAGGTCCGCCTGTGACGTCATGTTCCGCGACAGTCAATGGGCGCGGGCGCGCGCGCGGGCGTCGCTGTGGCTGAGCCTGTCGGGATGGCAGCGGGCTGCGCAGCGGCGGCCCCCACAGCGGAATGAGAGTTCGTCGGGATGGCGGAGAAACCGTCGGCGCTGTTCGTGAAGCTGTTCGCCGCCGGATTCTACGGCGTGAGCTCGTTCCTGATCGTGGTGGTGAATAAAAGTGTTCTCACCAACTACAGGTAACGGCCCCGCTGGCCCGGGCTAGCGCAGCCCGTACAAGTTTGGACATTAGCTGGAGTTGGCCGCAGCACCGTCAGTCCTGCGGTGAACATGTCCCTCCGCGCAGCTTCTGACGCCCCCCTTTCTCCCCTTCTAGGTTCCCGTCGTCCATATGTGTGGGGATAGGACAGGTGAGTGGAACTTTCCGGACTTCCTACCCCGCGCTCGTGACTCCATTAAGCTCCCGCGTGTTCACGCAGATGCTGGCCACGGTGACCGTGCTGTGGGTGGGCAAGGCATCCCGGGTGATCAGCTTCCCCGACTATGATGATAACATTCCCAACAAGGTGAGCGCGCGCTCGTGTGTGTCTCATCCTGACGGCTTGTGCTCATGTCTGCTGTTCCCTCAGACTTTCCCTCTACCTCTCCTCTATGTGGGAAACCAAATCACTGGTCTGTTTGGTACCAAACGGCTCAAGTAAGTACATCCGGTCTAGCTGGAGCCGATGATGGTAAACTAGTTTTTCACTCAGAGCTGAGTCTTCTTTGTGCCCCGCCAGCCTGCCGATGTTTACAGTCCTCAGGAGGTTCTCCATTTTATTCACCATGTTGGCTGAAGGACTTCTGCTCAAGTAAGAGAACCCAGAACGCCGGCTCTGTCACGGTTCTGGTTGACTTTGGTTCTCTTTTGGCAGGAAGAAGTTCTCTTGGCCGGTTCAGCTGACAGTATTTACAATGATCCTCGGAGCTTTTATAGCTGCCAGGTAAATGTTCACCTGCAGGTGTGCGCGGCGGCTCAGGATGAGCTTCACAGCTTTCACAGTGGTCCGCCTGCAGGAAACGCTCTGACTCTTCCTTCATGCTGCTCCTGTCCTCTCTTGCAGTGCAGATTTGACCTTTGACCTGCAGGGCTACGTCTTCATCCTGCTGAACGACGTCCTGACTGCAGCTAACGGAGCCTATGTCAAGCAGAAATTAGATGCAAAGGTATGTGGCCGTGCTATGAATAGTGCGGATTGTGGGCCGGAGCTGCTGTTGGCGTCCGCGTGACGCTGTTGACTGAAGACGGGTAAAGGCCGTCTCTCAGCACAGTCGTGGGTTCAGTTGTAGCTTCATGGCCAACGTGCAGCAGGAGTGTAAGCATTCTGAAAGTGGTGCAGAGAGCTCAGATGACTGCAGACACTTCTCTGTTTATGATGTAATGTCTATTACACAGGGGGTGAGCAGGCCAGTCAAAGAGCTGATCTCTTCCTGTCTGTCTGTGTCTTCAGGAGTTGGGGAAGTATGGATTATTGTATTATAATGCATTATTTATGATCATTCCCACCATGCTGTTGGCCATTGTAACGGGAGAGCTGAACAAGGTGAGCGGCTCATTAAATCTATGGAGAGAAAAAGGTATCACCCCCATTTGTGTGTGCGCTTTCTTAATTTGTAACTCATATAATACATTTGTGCATAAGTACAAACATTTAAAAAAAAAATACTGTTTACACATACACAAATTAAAATGACAACAGCTGGAAACTAGCTATCAGTTCAAATCTTTAAAAATTACTCATGAATCCGTGGTGAGGCTTTTTTCACGTCTCAGATTCATCCGAGTGATGCGTTTAAATGCTACTACAATGCTCCGTCATCAGCGTTTTCTTATCAGCTGCTTTGAGCTTAGATTGTGAATATCTGGTAAATTTTGACATTTTCCCTCTTTCTTAAACAGATATTCCTGATAATTAATGTAAAAATGTCTAAACCAGCGTTTTAAGAACATTTAAACCTTTAAAAATAAAAATATTTTCCAGATCGCTTCCTTTCTACAGCCCCTCCCCTGACGGCGCCTCCGCCACGAGGCTCTGTCCCAAGAGCATCCCACGGTCTCGGGGATAGCAGGCGGTGCCGGACCCTTTAAACACCCACAGATGGGAGCGGGCCGGTGGGCTGATCAACCCTCTCCGCCCTGTGGGTGTTTAGAAAGGTCTTGTGGTGCAATCGCCACAGAAAAGCTCCACGGGGAGACCAGATCAGAGCGCCGCCGCCTGGTATACAGTCGATGCATGGAGTTCTGTCCGGGAAACGCAGCGATCGCTGTCAGCACCGGCCCGCTATGATCTGCAGGTCCAGTGCCGGGATAAAACACGGCAGGATAAAACACTTGTTTAGACTTTTTTTTATATTTATTATCAAAGCTGTTTAAGAAAGTGGAAAAATGTCACAATTTACCAGGTATATTCACAATGCAAGTTCAAAGCAGCTGATAAGAAAACTCTGATGACGGAGCATTGTAGTAGCATTTAAAGGCATCACTCGGATGAATCTGTAAGACATGAAAAAAGACTCACCACAGATTTGTGCATAACTGAGGCTTTGTGTGTGTGTGACAAATGATTTGTGTGTCATGTAATTAGTTTCAAACTGTTGTCATTTTAATTTGTGCATGCGTAAGTTGTATTTTTTTCTTATGCACAAAATGTATTAAATGAGTTACAGATCAAGAATTACCCACTCATAAATGGGGTGATGCTCATTTCTCTCCATATCTCTCCATGTTGAGTGTGAGGCGGTGTTGGAGGTCTGCGGTTGCAGACTTGACTCCTGAAGTGTCTCTGTGTGCTGCATGTCTTTGGCAGCAGTCTCTGCTCTGCCCAGCTGGGGCCCGGCAGCTCCAGGAGCACAAAGATGCTATTATGCACTTGGTGGAGTTATTACAGCAGCTCTCCTCCTCTCACAGGTCTGCTGCCGTCTTAACACCACTGCAAACTCCAACCTGGACTTTCCAGTTTGGAAAATGATCAGTCGACTTGATGGAGACTTTAGTTTGGTCATGGCCTGCATGATGCTCTGTTCTAGTCCTGAATAGTGAATCCCTGAACTGCAGCTGGCTCTTTACACAGCACCCCCTGCTGTTCACAGACAGGAATAACTTATGTTCAGAACAATGCTTCTCTTCTTTCAGGCGATGGAGTTTGATGGCTGGTCCGATATACTTTTCCTGTCCCAGTTCATCCTGTCTTGTGTCATGGGGTAAGACACATGCTCACATCAGCGTTTGCAGGGAGGGACACGTGTGCTGACCGTGTCTGTTTGTGTTTTCAGGTTTGTTCTGATGTATTCCACGGTATTATGTACTCAGCACAACTCGGCGTTAACTACCACCATTGTGGGCTGCATCAAGGTGAGCTGCATGCTTCAGTGAAGCTCCAGCAGAGCCTTGAGAGCCTGCTGCTCAGCATCTCTTGTTTCTGCTTCTGTCAGAATGTCCTGGTGACCTACATTGGGATGATCATGAGCGGAGACTACATTTTCTCCTGGACCAACTTCATAGGTTTGAACATCAGGTAGGAAGTCTCTCTGTGTACAGAGGTCCACGTTTCTTCAGTAAATAAACTTTTAGTACATAGATCATTTAAAGTCCCTTTCTATGATCAAAGCGTTCGGTCTTGTCATCATGATTCTGTTGGTTTTAGACAAAAACAAACCCAAACAGGAGCATGAGTTGATTAGAAATTTACCAGGCAGGACCAGGCCAGAGCAGAGCAAGCCTCCACTTCCCATCATCCATCTGTTTGCGCTCCAGGGTTCCCCCAGGGCTCTAAAAAGTCTTAAGGTGAAAATAATACCTTAAGTAGCCTTGAAGTGTGTTATTTTTATATCTGGACCTTAAAATAGTGTGGTTTGAAACTTCTCTGTATCACAGTTTTTGTCAAACATGTAAATTATCAACAGTCGCTCTGCACCAGTACGCTGGAAAAGAAAAGGACGGCAGCACAAAGCACATACATGGTAGGAAGCTGCGCCGTCTGCGGCTCTTCCTGCGGCGTCCGCCTGCGGCTCTTCCTGCGGCGTGCGCCTCCGGCTCCTCCTGCGGCGTCCGCCTGCGGCTCCTCCTGCGGCGTCCGTCTCCGGCTCCTCCTGCGGCGTCCGCCTGCGGCTCCTCCTGCGGCGTCCGCCTGCGGCTCTTCCTGCGGCGTCCGCC
>NC_050515.1:28883518-28889145 GCF_002922805.2 Oryzias melastigma | reverse complement strand
AGACTGATGTCAGTGATCCAAAGAGACCAGAGACACAATGTCACCCACGAGTTTCATTGAAAAACAACGAATTGGATCTTTTTGACACTAAAATACAATTTACATCATAATTTGAAATGTACTGCACTGCTGACAAAATGATGTATTAGTAATGGCCTCCTGTGCAGGAGATCACAAAAGACTCTGGAAATGAATAAAACAAATCACTGAAATCACTTAAAGTGATAAAACAATCTTTTTTGACCAGCAGCCTGAAGATTGTTGGTCTGTGATTTCCTGAGATGATATTAAAAAAACTCTAAAAAAACTAGTTAAATTTATCTTAACTTGATGTATTTAATGTACAAAAAAATCTGAAAACACAACTCCCACCAGGCTGGACCGACTCGCATGTTGAGTTTTAAGGCGCCTGCCAAAGGAGAGACGAGAACATCCTGCACTTCCATCACACACCCAACAGGTGTGTATGAGCCAGCAGTATGAGCGGCTCATGAAGCAGCAGGCAGCGTGAAGAAGTTCAATTCTTCATCTTCAGATTCCAACACAAACCAGATTACACAATCAAAGAAGTGAAGCTTTTCATTCAAAAAAGGAACAGAAAACCTGACACACACAGACATGTGAAGCTGCCCTGCAGAGAGCTGGACCCCCCCACAGTCATCCCTTCATTTCATCCCCACACAATGCACTGAAACAACGTGTCCAAAATCCTTCACCACAACATCAAAACAGATTTCCCCATAACCAGAGTTTATGTTCTTGGGTTTCCTGTAACTTTTAAATTGTTAACAGGATCATTCCAGTCGATTGTGGAGGAGAAAAGCAGCTCGACGAGACACTTTTCTCCTCCACAATCGACTGGAATGATACTGTTAACCGTTGAAAAGTTACAGTAGGTTAAAGATTTTGTGAAGCGTCACTGACGACGCCTCAGCTGTTAAAAGGTTAAAAGACCACATGATAGCCAGCTGCATGCTGGGACATTTCTCTGGAGCACCTGAACCATCAGAGGACCTTCTATGGGGTCCAATCAGCTTAAACTGACAAAAAAAGCAGACGGAAAACTTGAAAAATAGACTTTGTTACTAAATTTTTTTGTTTTTTGAAAATTTGAAAACAAGACATTGTAAATTAGAAAAAAAGAAAAGAAAAACAATTTTATGAAAATAAAAAATGGAAAGCTTTAAATAAATCTTGAAAATAAAAATTCCAGAAACTTCAATTAAAAAAACTATAAATATAAAAATTACCAACTGAAAAATAAGCTATCCATTAGTAACAGCTGCTGTTTTGAATTTTCTACTTTTCTTTTTTGCTTTTCTGAACCTTTAGGTTCAGTTCTCTGTTTTCAGTTTCAATTCTGATTTTCCAATGTTTGGAGAGCTGATCCTAATTTTACATTTTTTTTCTTCAGTTAAATAGTCTATTTTTCAAGTTTTCAATCTGTTTTTTCATTCACTTTAAGCTGACCCTGATTTGACCCCATGACCTTCTCCCTGAGTTGCATTGTTTTGGCTTCATGAATACGACCCCACCAATCCCCGTGACCACAGCTTCAGACATCCCTCCCACATGCGGCTTCTCCGTTACCGCAGCGTTCATTCGGACTTGCGGCTGCAGGGGTTGTCAAGGCAACTCTAGTGGCACATTCCCAATCATCGGCATCACAGAGGAACTTCGTTGAGCGACTTTTCTGAAGCTTCAAGCAGCAGAGTGATTTTTGTCTGAGCAGCTGAAAGGCTCTGAACCGCTCTTCCTCATTCCAGCCGCAGCCAGAAGAGTTAAAAATAGCTCAACCTTTCCCCTGAACACCGATGCTCTCAGAAGGTCGGACGCCAGAAAAACCTGCAGGAACCTGAAACTCCACAGGAGTGAGCAGAGAAAAACCTGTTGCAACCCTGTAAAAGGGAAGAGCACCGTATGAGTAGAGAGGACCCGTGGAGGCGTAAAGGTTCATCACAGGCCTGATGGGGAGGCTGAGGCTGTATCCTGACCTCTCACCTTAAATCCAACACACTGAAAAAAATAAAGACTCCATGAGCCCAGGAGTTTGCCCTTCCTGTAGAGAATAGTTAGTGGATTTCTGATGAGGCGACACGAGTGTCAGCTTTACAGAGCGGCGAGGTTCTCAGCCATGTAGCACAGACTGTAGAAGCTGCAGCCTATGCAGCAGAGGTTGCACAGAGACGACAAAAGTCTGTAGAGCCACAGGCGGCTGCTGAGGCGCCGGTACTTCACATCGGTCTCACACAACTTGGCGTAAGCTTCGCGATTAGACGACAGTCCGATGTCCTGTCCGAGTCCGCACGCCTGCTCCACCAGATGCATGTCCGCCATGATTTCTGATGTCATCTGGCCAAACCACTGAGCATTGACTGCAGCGACCGTCACCGACACGAAGAAGATGAAGATCTGAAGGCAAAAGCAGAAATTCAGGAAAAACACGGACAACGGGCTGGAATGTGGTAGAGACGGCGTACCTGGAAGGCTTCTCTGTCATCCAAGATGTCCTGGGGATGATACATGGCAAAGATGGTGAGGTTGAAGAAGGCACAGGCAGAGCCCAGGTGGAGGTAGAACGGTACGAGGCGACTCTGGATGAACCCATACGTGTGTCTGTTCAGGTGGTTGTCCATGACAAAGCCTGAGCAGAAATCAGCCTTCGTTAATGGAGGAGTCTTTCCTCCACGCAGGAAGTGAAGATTCTCCTTTGAACCGAATCAACTAAATCTGCTGCTAAGGTAAAGCAAGCAAAGCCTGGCTTTACTGTGCCAAGACAGACCTTAGAACCACATTTATAGCATTACCTGTGATAGTGCAAGTGTGAATGCTGTAAGCTGAATGTGGCCGCTGAAGATGCGACAGTTAATTTCTGAAAATGCTGAAACTGTTTGCTAAAAATGCTCAAGCTGATAGCTGAAATGCGGAAGCTGATAACTTGCCAAAATATTACTAAATACTAAAATAGTAAATTAGGCCAAAAACAGGCAAAAAGTCTAATTTTGACTAAAAGGCTAGCATAAAGCTAAAATATCAAGTTAGCCTAAATACCCTTAAAAAAGTCAAACTATGACAAAACAGCTAGCATAATGCCAGAATATTGGCATATATTGGCCCAGAGAACTGAAAAAAATATCTAAACTGGCCAAAAAACTGGAAAAAACAAAGTCAAATTTTGACAAAACAGCTAGCATAATACTAAATATTAGCTAAACTCCAAATTTGCCTGAAGAACTGAAAAAATATTTATACTTGCCAAAAAACTTAAAAAAGTCAAAATATGAAAAAACAGCTATCATGTTGCTAAAATAAAAGCTAATTCTACAGTACCCTTAAAAAAACAGAAGTTGCTGAACATTTTAAGGTTTAATGTTCTCTATCTGAAAGTATTCAAAAGTTCACAGGTTTCAAAGTTTTTGAAAAATCTGAGGAATTTCTCATTCATTTCATATGGAGCATATTTTGCTCAATATTTCAAAACCTATAAAGTTTAAAAATACCAAAAGTACAAGCAGTAATGTCCTGAACAAGCTGAACTTTTTGATACAAAGATTACTGAAACACTGACAGTGAGACTGAGTTTCACACTATAAAGATGAGTCCATCTGTGACGCTGCAGACTCCTAAAGTCCTACAGGTCAGAGCGACCACAGTGCTGTGTGAACTTTAACTACGGCATGACAGCACAACACAGGTATTTACACATCCCATAATAATGCTCTGTGCAAACTGGATGAGCAAGCTGCAACAAGTCAGGAGGTCAAGTCACAAGCCCTCAGTGTGCATGTGTGGGTGTGTTTAGCTCCAGCAGATTCCTTCAGAACTGACAGAAGGAGACGAGCTTCGACACTTCCTGTACCGCACCAACATCATAAACAGATTCTCATTCATCTCCATGGTTACTGATCTGAATGTCATGGTGTTGCAGTTGGGCTGTCTTTTCTTTGGTTAATCCTTAACTTTAGGAAGTTTCCTTCATTGGTTTGGTGGAGACAGGAAGCAGGCGGCTTTAGTTAACATGAACCTGCCTAACGTGTACCTGCTCCTCCTCTGCTCTGTGGGTCAGATACCTACTGGAAACAAAGGTGACCCAGATCTGCATGCCCCAGTATGTGGAGAGCAGCAGCAGCTGCAGCAGCTTGATGGTGAAGCTGGGCTCCTGCTCCGTGGCCATGCTCCAGCCTCCCCCGGAAGTCCTCAGTGATACAGAGCTGAAGGAGGAGCAAGCACAGAAATACTTTAGTGACCCTTTAACAACGCAGCTGCACTGTTTATTTTCTTTGATTTACTGTCATTTTTAATCGTTTACACAATAATTTCAGCAGAGTGTGAAGGAGAAAAGTGGTGTGAGCCGCTTTTCTCCTTCACACTCTGCTGGAATTATTGTGTTAACTGTTTAAAAGTTACAGAATGTTAAAGATTTAGTGTTTAAGCCTCACCAACGGCGCCTCAGGTGTTAAAGGGTTAACCAAACTGACTGGAGTTGCAGCCAAATATTACATTTATAAATGTAAATACAACAAACAAAGTATGCTGAAGCTGCTTTTTAAAAATGCTTTAAAAACTTGGACCATAATTCAAAGAATTTGAATAATTTCTTTTTGCTCCCCATCATTTAAAGACCCAGACCAATAAACATTTTTGGTGTTTTTAACATGTTCTTATAGCAGTTTTCTTATAGCAGCCAAAGTCTTCAGGGGCCCGTTCCAAGAAGCAGGTTCAACAAATTTAGAGTTCAAACCTGAACTTAGAGTCACTGGACTCAAAATTCCCAAACTCAAGGTTTTCGGTTTCAGAACAGCTGAAAATGTTTGATTCAATCAACTTGAAGTTGTCAGAACCAGAATCAGGTGTGAGCGTCGCGACCATAAAAAGCCCTGATCAATGGAGCAAAGACAGCACGATTCACCATGGCAACGGGAACAAACATCTGTTGGCATCCACCGGCGATGGAAATTGATAAGTTCCTTCAAGCATATGCCGACTATAGGAGAACATTTTCTGCAAGAAAAGCAACACAGCTGCAGCGGTAGAACAGAGAGAAAATATCTGCAGTTATTTGAATCATTTCTAATAATGAATA
Source organism: Oryzias melastigma (assembly GCF_002922805.2). Lineage (NCBI taxonomy): Eukaryota > Metazoa > Chordata > Actinopteri > Beloniformes > Adrianichthyidae > Oryzias > Oryzias melastigma. Next base: position 28,884,062 of record NC_050515.1, on the reverse strand, counting down.
AATAATGTCAGGAAGGTTATTTTGTCTCTTGTTAAGGAATGGTTTTTGATCTGTTACTAATTTAACCAGTAATCTCCGTAATCGTATGAATGACCAGTTTTGGTAACCCCCCCCCCCCCCCTACACACACGGATATCACGGCACGCTAAAAAGAAACTGTAGCTGCCTGGCATATGTTTAAAAAGTATTTATTTAATTTTAATTCTCAAGACTTAAAACATATTCGCCGAATTCTTTTTTTTAAGCATAAAAATAATTTCCATGGCCGGGAATCAAACTCGCAAACTCCGCAGTGAGAAGCAGCGTTGCTGATGACCGAGCTAATGTTCAACACAAGAAAAGGATGGTAGATGATTAGAAATGGTTTCTCGGTGTTTGACATCCCATAATTTCAATTGTTATGGGTCTAAAATAAGGAAAACAAAACTGTATTTTTCAATAGCGAGTCACTGGAAGAACTCACTATTTATAATATCGCTGAAATAAAAATGAATCAGGAAACATCAGTCAGTCGACTCGTGTCCTCCAAATCCTCTACCGACGT
>NC_050515.1:28844654-28880747 GCF_002922805.2 Oryzias melastigma | reverse complement strand
GACAAGATGCAATTAATCGCGATTAAAAAATGTAATCGCCTGACAGCTCTATATAAAATACATAATAGTAAGGATCATAAGGAGGAGAGGCATTTTAAAATCCATTCAAAGTGAAGGACACCCCGACCGTCCTGTTCTCGTACAGTCCTGCTGTCCGCCTTTATCTCAGGCGCTTTTCCTCGCCCTCGCCTGCAGCCGCCTGGTCTCGCGACGATGCAGGCGAGGTATAAGTGATCTCAAACACAGCCATCACTGAGCTGCAGATCATGACGGGGGACTTTCGAAATGATGTGGGCTTAAATGGTTTGAGCAATCACGAAATTCAACTGTAATACCTTAATTGAGCCTGCAGGGGGCAGCGCACAGACGGGTTTTGGCTATATTTTCAAGGATAAAACAATTTTAATTGGTCAAAAATGTGTCAATGATGAACAAACGGCACTTTAAAGGCCCATTTATAGAGGTCAACAGACCAAACAACTTGATTCAAGGTTTTGTTACCATTTAATAACACATATTTTTTCATCTGTGCTAAAAACGGCATCATATTTAAAAAGACCTCTGGGGACAATCTTACAATCCATAAAAATATATTTGGAGTGGGACTGTATGCTCGCGAGCCCTCAAAGTGACTTCCTTGTTGTTCAGGTGACTGAGCTCCACCTGCGGAGGTGGAGACAGCAGCCCGGCTCCTCCGAGGAGCGATCCACAGGACCAGCGCACGCGGTCTCCGCGGGCAGCCCTCAGTACCAGGTGACACCAGGTGACACCAACGAGGCGTCAAAGCGGAAGTGCCGCATCACGAACATGCGCAGAACACCTGAAGCGACCTTCTCCTCGAACTTTAGAGAACCCGAGACCGAAAAGCTCACCTGAGTGTCCGCAGACGCGTCCGGAGCGCACGCGGGACTTGTGAGGAGGTCTGCAGCCGGACTGTCAGGAGCAGGAGGTGAAGGAGGAGGAGCAGCAGGAGCGCTCCAACCGGTTCCTCCTCGTTCTTTACCAGTGAACCCACTTTCACAACGACGCCCAGTTGTGCCCCCTACTGCACCGGACCGGGATAACCTCCAACCCGGCGCAACCACTGTAGCTGCAGCGGTGACGTTACCATGGTTACACTCATAGCTCCCCCTCTACATCAGAGTGAACCGGGCCTTCCTCCAGGCAGGAACACCTGACAGCATCAGTAACCAGGAGCCTTCAGGTCACCAGGAGTTGAGCTGTCTTAAGTCACCACAAGAGTCACCATCCTTCAAGTTCTTCTTTCCTTTTTATTTTAAAACATCGTGTCACAATGAAAAGAGGAGGAAGCATTGATGGACGTGGAGACAGCCAGAAAACTCAGCAATGTCATCCAGAACTCCAGCAGGGATCAACATGGGGGAGGAGAGACTTTTATTTGTCAATAACATCCATGAATGAGTTTGAAGAAGTATTCATGTTTAAGAGTACTGCACTGAAGGAAACAGCAGACCTCAAACTGTCACTAATCACGTACAACATTCATGACTTTAACCGTCCACTCTCCACGCCGCTGAAACGTTGCTCCACATGAGAAACCCTTTCCTTGGTGACCGCCTCAGTGGGGGGGCAGCTGTGTTGAGTCGGTCTCTGGCAGGCAGGGAGGGGGTCAGTGTCGGGCAGATTTGCAGATTTTGTCGTAAACCTCTGGGAAAGCATCTTTACAGGCCAACTCGTCCCTCAATCTGTGATACAGCTGTCCGTCAAACATCTCCCAGAATTCCTCGCGGTCCATGTACACGTCTGCGTAGAGCATCTGGAATCTGGCCATCAGAGGAAAGGGATGTTAGAACAAACCTGACCGGAACCGCCTCAAATGGATTTATTTGTTAGCATTTCAGCAGATAAAATGCAATGGAAAAGTCGGACGGTTTTGTTTAATCCGCTTTACTTATTAAGATTCCTCAAGAAGCTTTTAGCTTAATGTTCCAGTAAAGACCCATTCCAAAGAAAATGGTGTTTTTAACAAGTTCTTGTAGCATTTTTCTCAAGATGGAGGACATCTATGAATAAATTAAGATAAAACTGCATTCGGAGTATTTATTCATACAAATAAGGATGGATCAGGAGCAGATGAAAACCTGCGGTTTGAAAAAGCTCCTCAGGTCTAGAGCTGCCACAAAGGATTATTTTAATAGTCGACTAATCACTGATTATTTTTTCCGATTAGGCAACTAATCAGGTCATTTGCAAACTGGATGGTCTAAACCATCATTAGCGTTAAACTAACTGAAAACTAGACATATTCACACTGGTGTTGCCTTTGATAATGCTAGTGTAAATGCTGGAAGCTGAATTTGGCCGCTGAAGATGTTAGTGCTGATAGCTGAATATCCTAGTGCTGATAGCTGATGTTAGTGCTGATAGCTAAAGATGCTAGTGCTGATAACTGAAGATGCTAGTGCTGATGGCTGAATATGCTAGTGCTGATAGCTGAAGATGCTAGTGCTGATAGCTGAAGATGCTAGTGCTGATAGCTGAAGATGCTAGTGGTGATAGCTGAATATGCTAGTGCTGATAGCCAAAGATGTTAGTGCTGATAGCTGAAGATGTTAGTGCTGATGGCTGAATATGCTAGTGCTGATAGCTGAAGATATTAGTGCTGATAGCCGAAGATGTTAGTGCTGATAGCTGAAGATGCTAGTGCTGATAGCTTAAGATGTTAGTGCTGATAGCTGAAGATGCTAGTGCTGATAGCTGAATATGCTAGTGCTGATAGCTGGCGATATTAGTGCTGATAGCTGAAGATGTTAGTGCTCATAGCTGAAGATGCTAGTGCTGATAGCTGAAGATGCTAGTGCTGATAGCTGAAGATGCTAGTGCTGATAGCTGAAGATGCTAGTGCTGATAGCTGAAGATGCTGAAGCTGATGGCCAGCTAAAATATTAGTTAAATGGTAAAATAGCCTAAAAAACTGAAAAATCTTAAATTAGCCAAAATAGCATGCAGCTGAAATATTAGCTAATCTGCAAAATAGCCAAAAAAAATAAATAAATAATAAATACCAAAAAAGTCCAAAAGCTGGCAGAATGTCATAACTTTTAACTATACTACTCTCTGACTCCATTTAAAGTAACGACTAATTGACTATTAAATTAGTAATCGACTATTTTAATAGTTGATTAGTCATCGATCATGGCAGTCCTACTCAGGTCAAAGGTTTCCATGGAAACGCGAGTACAAACTCAAAGGAGTAACTTTTGCTTCATTTTGAAAGATTACATGAAAGGGAAGCAAAAGACAGTGAAGGCCTTACTTGACCTCTTGGTCAGAAACCTTTGACATGGGAGAAAACCTACAGATGCAAAGAGTCAAAAACCTTCCAGATCCAGTAATGTCTCACCCGTGACAGTCTCTGACGAACTTCTCCAGCTGCCGCGTGGATGCTTTAGCTTCAAAGTGTTTGACGTTGGGTTCCCCATACGCTCCGATGTCCACGTACAGCTCCTCCTGATCCCCTTTGGGGTGAACCATCCCTCTGCCCGGCAGCAGCAGGAACGGGCATAGCCACAGAGGGTACACCTGCAGGAGCGCACGGCCTTCAGACAGCCGTGTCCACGTGCACACGCTCATCCACAGCCCAGACTCACCTTGATGTCCTGGTGGAAGCGCGTGATGGCGGACTGCAGGTGCTTCATGGGAATCAGCATGTCCTGGACCACATGGTGCTGCTCGTAGAGCCGCCGGATGGTCTCCCCCTGAGTCAGCTTCAGCAGGGAGATCTTCGGAGGAACCATCCAGCCAAAGAGCCAGCGGAAAACAGGATTGTTGCCAAACGGAATGATATCCTGAAGGCAAAAACACACAAGAACGTAAACACACACACAGAAAAACAGTTTTTAACTCCAAACTGATCATGAGCTTTAACTCATGCATTCATTTTAACAAGATGGGAGCAGAGCTGGAATCAGGCTGAGCTCAGGAGAACCAGAACCAGAACCGGCTGGCTTGACTCTGACCTGTGAGTGCTGGACATCTAACCCCAGTTCATGAAGTATCCAGACTACAAGTGTCCGCACTTTAACCTTGGTGCTCTCTTATGGGGTCCAGATGACCCAAACCTTAACCTGTGACCCCTCCCATGATAAATGAGGATGAAGGTGAACAGGATTTCATGTCTGCCACAGACACCAGTGAAAATCAAAAATCATAAAAAAAAGTTCAGTGCTCTGTCTTGTGGGGTCCAGATGACCCCACTCCCAACCTCACCATAGCTATGATAGCACAGGGTTACACAAGAACATCTGCAATAGCATGTGATGTGGAAACAGCAGCTGCGGTTCCATCCTCCTAACAGATCAAGACTCTGAGGCTAAAACGACATGGAGCATCGATCCACAGCAAAGTCTTCTGAACTGAGAGCATCTCAGCTGATGACATCACAACGACCAAATCAACGTCCAACAAGCCCAGACTGTGAGGACTTTGACAAATGGTAAATGGCGTATACTTGTATAGTGCTTCCTACCCTCCTTTGAGGGCCCAAAGCGCTTCACAGTCACAGACCCATTCATCCATTCACACGCACATTCACACACTGGTGGTGGCTCTACTGCTGAACACTGGCGCCAACCTCCCACCAGAGGCAATTCATGGTTCAGTGTCTTGCCCAAGGACACTTCGACACATGGGCGGGCAAGGCGGGAGTCGACCCCGCTCACTTCTGATCAGGAGTCGACCGCCCTACCCTCCAAAGACCGGAGGAACCAAAGAAACCCTTCACCATCCTGTCCTCTGATGAATCCATGTTTTTAAAATAGTTTTCTTGCTTTTCCTCCACCTCCTACAACAGCAGTTACAGGGATGTGATCCCAGCCTCCTCCGTCCTCCAGAAGACAGGCTGACGGTTCGACTCCCAACAGCTGGCTCCAACTGTGTCCATAGACACTCACTGCTGTGCAGACGCTCCACCACGCACCTTTTGTCCGGTTCTGGAAGTGTGGATCTCTCCTTCACTGAAGCCCTGAGTGAGTGCAGAGGCTGCAGGTCTCAGACCAGACAGAGGTTTGCAGCAGTTCACCCTGATTCTGATGAAAATAGTTGTGTTTGTCTGCCTGTCTGTGTGTGTGTGTGTGGGGGTGTGCGTGTTTGTGTATGTGTCTGCCTATCAGTGTGTTTTTATTGTCTGTCTGTGTGTTTTTATGTCCGTCTGTGTGTGTCTGTGAGTTTTGTGTGTGTGTCTCTGTATCTTTTGTGTGTGTCTGTCTGTGTGCCTTTTGTTGTTTGTGTCTGCATGTCTGTGTGTGTGTACAGATGGTGTGAGAGGACGGTGTAACCCCTCTGCTAGCTCTATCAGGTACCTGGAGCTCCCAGAAGATGCTGCGGGTGTGTCTGTGGTAGTACTGCCTCAGAGGGATGTATTCCACTCCGGTGCGGTTCTGCTTCAGGTAACCCTCCACATGTTTAAAGAACCAGGGTTTAAAGTGCAGGCCAATTCTGTTGATCTGACGAGAAGAGCAAATAGAAACGTTATCCGGGACAAAGCATGAGAACGCTTCACGCTCTTACTTTGTCCGGCTCCGCGTGCTCGCTCATGGTTCCCGTCATGATCACGGCAGAGTCCAGGCTGTACTGGAGGCCCTCCACAAATGTGTTCTGCTTGTTGCTCGATGCTTCTGCGAAGCGCTTGCAGATGTTCTCCAGCCCCCTGACCGGCTCATAGCGCAGCTTCACCCAGGCTTTGGCCGGAACGATTTTGATCTCAGCCGCAACCAGGAATCCCAGAGTTCCACATGACCACGGAACGGCGTGGAACAGATCCACGTTCTCCTCCTGTTAGCAGAAACCAAGAATGAGGCTGTCGAACATCACGCCTCAGTCAGCTGTGACACCAACATCTCACCTGGTTGATGATTTGTCCTCCCGATTCCAAACCAGTGAGGACAACAACGATAGTGAGGTAAAATAAACAACAGCCATAATTTTTTCATAATCTAAAGACCGTTTTTGCTTGAAAAAATTCCAGGATTACTTTGGGGCCGCCACGATTAGTCAACTAATCGACGACTAATTTAATTGTCTATTAGTCGTTATATTATATGGAGTCAGAGTGCAGCAAAGTTGAAAGTTATAATGGCATTCTGCTAACTTTTTGGACTATTTTGACATTTATTAAAGTTTTTTAGGTTATTTTGGAGTTTAGCCAATATTTCAGCTACATGCTAGCTGTTTTGGCTAACTTAGACGTTTTTAGGCTAATTTGGCATTTAACTAATATTTTAGCTGGCTATCAGCTTCAGCATCTTCAGCAGCCAAATTCAGCTTACAGCATTCACACTAGAATTATCACAGGTAATGCTATATATCTAGTTTTCAGTTAGTTTAAAGCTAATGATGGTTAAGATGTGTGCTTTACATCCAGTTTGAGCATGACCCGATTAATCGACTAATCGAAAAAAAAAAATCGATGATTAGTCAACTACTAAAATACTCGTTTGTCGCAGCACTAGATTACTTTAACCCTTTAAAGGAGCCCTACCATGATCCTCTTAAGCCTTTCAGAATGAACTATATCCATATATAAGATCCTATATTACCTTTGGAACACTAAAAATCAAATATTAGTTATTTTTTGTAAGTTTTTTTCCTACCAGGAAGTAAAACGACTGGATTCCTGAAGCTTCACCTGCCTGAGAAACTCATGTGTCTGTATTCCTCCCACAAAAATAATCCAAACTTCTTCAAAGATGGATGCACATATGATATATCTGCATTTAATAGGCCTAGCCATCTCTTCACTGCTTCACAACACACAAGGCTTCTGTGCTGGGCCGGGGGTTGGGGGGGGGGGGTCTTAAAGGAGCGGCACTTCTAAAGTAACAAACTCCTGTTTGAGCTGGAATCTTGTATTGAAGGCAGGACACAACTAGAAGATATACAATATTCTGCATCTAAAAATTGAAGTTTTTTGATGACCATCACTAGTTCTGTGGAGAAATTGAGTGTTGGTGCAGACTCTTCCTGGAGGGAGCTGTTGGCATCGATCTTACGTCAGCACGTTTCCAACCGCTCACTTTCGTGGGTATGGGAGGGGCTGCTGCAGACAGTGCAGGTTTTTAGAGGATTACTCTTCAATGCATGAACGGATCAAAATACCACTTTGGGGTTCTTTATAGTGAGGAATGAACAGTAAAATGCATTTAAAACCTCAGAAAGTAGAATTTTCATGGAAGGGTCTCTAACAGCAGAGATCCAGTGTTCATGTTCTTTGATTTACTGTAACTCTTCAATCATGATCAATGTAATTCCATCAGATTTTGAAGGGAAAAAACAGCTCATGCCGCTTTTTTGTCACCGGCGACACCTCAGGTGTTAAAGGGTTAATAGAAAAGAAGGATTCAAACCATTTAGGACTTAAAGGTCTGTGCGGAACTGCTTCTTAGTCCTGCCAGTGAGCTGCACTCGGGAACCAGGTGATGGTTGAAAATGCTGCTCTGGATGGTGAGCGTCAGAAAGGGAGGCGCCTGGTTGAAATTCTCCATTACAGCGTGGCTGTTATAAGCTGCCAGTGTCATGCTGACAGTCGACCATGATGGGCCTGAAGGGTAATATCTGCTGTGGAACAATGACCATGCAGATTTTTGCGTTTGTGGTTACAGACACCATGAGGAGGCGAACACGTCCACACCACTGCTTCACAGTCTGCAGCCAAGCTTTCCACTGAGGAGAGAGCGAAGGCTGAAAGGTGGGCGGAGCTGAGGGGCTGAAACCTGAACCAGCTCGCCGTCTCACAGCGGCCTGCCAACAGCTTTTAGTGTTGGTCTGTGGCGGCTTCAGTGATGCAGTGAGAACACGACTGAAACTGTCTTGATCATAAAAACCTTCTGATTTAGAACATTTAAAACAGATTTTAAAATGTCTGTTCTGTCATTTACTCTCAATCATATCATGATCAAAAGACTTTTATTACATTTAAAGGGACATTACCATAATTTTCGTAAAGGGTAACCAAAAGATAAATCAACTATTTTTGTCCGTTGACCTCTATAAATAAAGCTTTAAAAGTGCTGCCTGTTGGTCATGGCCAATTTTTTGACAAATTAAAAAAAAAACTTGTTTAAATCCTGAAAATATAGTCAAAACCGTCTGTGTACTGCCATCTACAGGTTGAATCCAGGTATTAGAGTTGAATTTTGTGATTGGTTAATCGGTGTAAGTCCAAGAAGTTTGACGTCATCACGCTCTCCAACTCCAGTAAAGAAGCCCCGCCCATCTTTATTTCTGTAACGGTCAGTCGTTAGCTTTAGCATGGATCATACAGTAACTTTCCAGTGGAGAAGGAAGTTAGGGAACAGAGGTTTAGAGGAATTAGCGTTAATATCCAGCAAACTCTGTCCTGGTGATGGATTTAATGAACACTTCACTCAGGATTGTTTGTTTCATACGTTAGCCTTTATTAGCTATAATGCTAGCTGCATTTGACCACTCTCAGACACGGGTCCCCTTTGGACCTCCAAACCCTTAGCTGCTGTCGGGCATTCCCAAAGCAGCGTCTGAGTATTGATATATATTACTGGATTGGCCCTTGCCTATTCGCTGCTATATACAGAGACGTGCGCGCTCAGGCGCCATTTCTATGCATTGAGTCGCTTCAACAGAACGCAGCTGTTTCAATGTAAGACATGCAGAAATCAACCACAAAAATTGGGCTAGCTCCATCATCTTTTGGCCGATTTTTACAAAACATGGATCAAATTAATGCTTACAAAATCATTGATGTCGTGGTATATTTACATGTTTATTATCTCTAAAAACTAAGCTGTAAATAGAGCAAGAACTGCACCTTCTAGTGTTACAGGTAACACACTGCTGTCAAATGAACAGATTTGAACTACAGAACTGAGCTTGGAAATGTAATATGTATGAATGGTCTTGAGCTAGCTGCTCGAAACGATAAGGTTCTGGACCATGAGCGCTGGTCTCGAGAGAAGAGGCGGCGGAGAATCCTCAACCTCCTCAGAAAGTTCTGTGGAGAAACTTCCATCACTTTGCCTGGTACAACTCTCCATGTTTTTTAATTGAACATAATGACAAACCACTCTCCATACTGAAGACTCAGAGCCAAGCCAAACCTCCGCCACTCAGTCCGGCTCCACTAGCCCCGCCTCCTTTTTGGCATTTTTCAAATCTGGGCACAGAATGGAGTCAGCCTCCAACTGCCCTGTTTGGTTACCCTTTAAGCCTTTGAGAATAAACTATATCCATATGATCATATATTACCTTTGAAACACTAAAAAACAACTTTTTTCATACCAGGAAGTAAAGCAACTCGATCTCTGAGGCTCCGCCTTCCGCTCCTTGTTGGTCCCACCCATTTCATGACATCATCCTAGAGCCCGTGTTCCTCAGTGAGTTTGGGCATGCAAACAAACAACCTCTGATCCACATGGATATTCTGGAGCTTTACACTGTCAGCCCACAGTCACATCCAGATTTTGAAGTTCACGAGGAACCACAGCGACCCCAACGACGTCTGCAGGACGTTTCTGACTGCTAAATGAAAAGCTAAGAGGTTTCTATCCCAACGTTGCATTTATTACAAACCAATCCACTTTGATACAGGCCAAGGATAACAAAACAGTCATGTGTGAAGTGATGATCACAGATGATTCTGAAGAGCAGGCTTTTCTTCTGAACAAACTCCTAAATCTCTTACAGCCTAAAAAGCGTTTTCTCCATTTAAAAGACATTGTCTTACGAGTCGTTGTTTTCTCTGCAGATTAGATACGAGAGGAACCACTTCTTCTCAAATGTTAAAATAACAACACTTTGCTGAATCTAATGATCACAGCTAGCTCCACGGAGAAAGTGGGTGTGAGTTTATGTTAGACTGGGGGCGGAGCTATCAGAGCAGACTCATCCTGAAAGGGGCGGTCTCACTCTGTGACATCAGATCGTGAGGACCCGCTCGTTTTCGTGGGTATGGGAGGGGCTGCTGCAGACAGTGCAGGTTTTTAGAGGATTACTCTTAAATATATGAACGGATCAAAATACCACTTTGGGGTTCTTTATAGAGAGGAATGAAATGTTTGATGCACTTAAAAGCTCAAAAAGTTGTTTTTCATGGTATGGTCCCTTTAAGAGTACAATTATCCTCCAGTAAGTTAAAGGAGGAAGAGAAGCTCTATTCCTGTTGCTTTTAGTTCATTTGCTGCATTTCAGTTGGAATCTGCAGTTTGATTCCTTGCACTCCGACTGACTTACCTCAGAGCAGCGCACCAAGCTGCCGTCAGCAAGAACCAGCTCATAGGCAACACAGATGTGCTGGAACAGCCCATAAATATGGGAGGAGGACTCGATGCCCGTGCCCATCACCAGCCCACCTGAGACAGCAGAGAGCAAACACGCTCGAGTAACCCGATTCCATTTGTGCCAGATCACCAGCAGAGCAAACACACACAGACAGGAGGAGCTGCTGTGAGCTGGCGCTGACGGGAGGATAAATGAATGCACCGCGGCCTGATGGGAAAACATCAGACGCTGATGAGCAGTTTATGGCAACAGGAAATCCATTATGAAACACAATCCAGGGGTGCTTCCAGCGCTGCAGCCATTTCCTCCCAGTTTCATCCTTTCAGCTCCATCAGTCACGTAACACAATTACAGCATCTGCTGAACAGGATGCAGCCGCATCACAATGACAACTGCCCTGAAGAAAGCCCTCGTACCCACGGTGAGGTCATCCAGCTCCGGCAGCACCGGCAGCGTCCAGCCCATGGAGTTGAGCAGAGCGGTCACTTGACCCATGTTGGCCAGCGGCTCCACTTTCACCACCTGAAACACAACGTCCGGTCGGTCAGAAAACACGCCGCCGCCGTACCTCCAGACACTCATTTTCATCCTCATCTTTAGGTAAACGGAAAAACTTCAAACTAAATAGAAATAAAAAGTATTTGTGATGAAACCTAAACAAACATAAAAACAAGCATAAAAGCAAAAAACAGTAGAGACACATAACCTTTTAAAAAGTAAAAACAGGACATATGAGCAGACACACACGGTGTCATCATGAATGAAAACACAAATGAGCCACAGAGGTTGACAGTAACTTAGTAAAAATGTAAATTGACTCTGTTAAAAACATTAAAAAGAAGACCAAGAACATGCAGATATTTATAGTGGCCTGACTAAATTTACGGTATTAAAAGATTCGATTTGTTGACATGTCTGATGTGTCACCAGCCAGTTCTTCAGATGAAAATTCAGATGAGTCCACATGTCGACTCCTCATCTCAGCTCGCTGTGCAGCCGCTAGCTCTGTTCACATCTTTGTGTAGCGTTTGGGTTTCTTGTTGTAAAGATTAGGGCTGGTTAGATCAAAGTGATTCATCGATTTGAACCGATTTAAGCTTAATAGATCACCAGAGCTCCAGTGTTTCCGTTCTTTGATTTACTGTAACTTTTCAACCATTAACACGATAATTCCAGTAGATTGTGAAGGACAAAAGCGGCTCAATGAGCAGGAATTATCCTGGAATTATCCTGCAAAGAGTTGAAAAGTTACAGTATATTAAAGATGTAGTGCTTAAGCGTCACCTGTGACCTGCGGCACCAGCGTAAAGCCTCGGAGCTCCAGCTCCTTCTGAACCTGACCAGGACGAAGAAGAAAATAAAGGTTCAATTTGGAATCCACTCCCTGATTCTGGAAGACTTCTGCTCATGTCTTGGACTCCTGCTTCAAATGATTTTTGGGGGGGGAAACATCCAGATAAGATCAGCCAACACGACGGCCTTAGGTTTGAGAATGACTCTCTCATCGAAAGATGATCAAATCCATGGATTGTTCTGTTCTCACAAACACAAGATGCCATTTTTCATAACGCATCCTGGTTTGTTCAGTGATGGTTTCACTTTTGTCTAGTGTCACTACCATGCTTTGGGATGAATGGATCCCTGGCTGGGACAGGTGTGTTCTTACCTGCCTCTTGGTGTCTACTTCTAGGATGTCCATCATGTTGATCAGGATGTTCTTGTGGGTCTTCTTGTACTTGCCCACTCTGAGGGACACGGTGAGCCAGCCCGGTCGGCCTGTGCACATGTAGCTCTTTGCTCCATTCTTCCTCCACTCCCGAACCTGAAGCAGGTCAAAACCAGAACCTTCAGAACCTGCATTCATCACATTGTGATCAGAAAACCTCCAGAGCTCTTCGGTCAGACTGAGGAGGAGGAGGAACCAGCAGGAACTCTGTAAACAAAAGCTGAACATTCCCATCATCTCCTCGTCAGTAACTTCTCCCCCTGAACCTGCATACGTCCTCTGTGGTTGAGGCCCCATCTGCGCACGCGCACAGGTTGCTCACCTGTCGCTGGATGTCTCGGACTCGCTGGTCGTGCATTTTGGGCGCTGAACACATCTTAAAAATGATCCACGCACGTACGTAGTAGTACACGTCGAAAATGACCGAGAGCGGCAGCAGGAACGCGCAGACGAAGATCCACCTCTGGTGGACGAGCACGTGCTCCAGACCCCGGACCCGGACCCACAACAGCAGCAGAACCGCCAGAACCCCCACGTACAGCAGCGGAGCCATCGCAGCTGCAGACCGGATGGAGCGGGTTCTGGTTCTGTCCGACACGCAGAGGCCACAGATCAGGGAGCCCCGCCCCCAATGAGTCCGACCCACAACCCCCCCGACCCGATCACCCTTTCGCGGCGATAGGTGAGAATGAAAGGTGGTCGTGCCGCCCCTCCCTCTCCCCACTGTTATTGGCCAAAGCTCCCAGAGGGCGGGAACCTCAGTCCGAAATGCTGATTTGATTGGTTAACTCCGAGAGTGTGAGGCGGGAGTTTGTCCAATCAGAAAGCGCTAAAAGTGTCACGCCATGCCGCCTGTCCACGTGTGCAGCAGCGATTCAGCTCTGTGCGTCCAGGTGAAGTTACCTGACGTAAACATGAACATGAATCCTACAAACTCTAGTTCTGATCTTAAAGACCAGCGGACGTTCTGTCTGATTTGTTCTTGATGCATTTTTCTCACATAGAGGACATTTTAATAAATTAATCTGAATGCCAAACTAAAGTCTCCCAGCTCCGCTCCATTCTGATCATCCGCTGTCAGACAGATCCATGAACGTCTTGTTTTCTGGTCGGAGCTGGAATCGATCTAAACTGCACGGCGGGAAAGTTCTAATATTAGCTGCCATTTCTGTTGCATCACTAATGTTACAGTTATGAGGGGCTGTAAGCTAGAGGGAGAGAGTGTAAACCAGGGGCCACTAACTGGCCAACCGCGGTCCCAATCCGGACCCAGACGCTGGGTCAGGCAGACCCAGAACGCTTGTTACAGTGCCGCTGGCGGGGGAAATGCATATGCTAACTATGATTCTGCTTTTTTATTTTCTGATTTTGAAGGAAGTTTTATTTTGGAAAACTAACATTTTCTTTTTACAACATCCACCTGTCTTATGGTACTGCCTTCGTGAACGAGGTGACCCAAACACCAATCATATGCGAGATACACAACCCACGTGATGCCGCGCAGCCAATCAAACCTTCATTGTAACAATAACTGGGAAAAAAGATTTAAAAAATACGCGGAGGAGCGAGGAGAAAGGCGAGTGATCCAAAAAATGAAGATAAGACAAGAGAAACAGAGAAAGTGAGGAGAAAAAGACGAAGGAGACGGAGAATGAGGAGGAAAAGAGTGATCTGGAGATCAGGTTTGTTTATTGTGAAGAGCTGAATAAAGCATCGGTGCACGCGTCCGTGTCTGGGTCCAGATCTCCCGGTGATGAGCAGCTGCCCTGCTGCAGGAACATCAGGGGAAGGCAGTACGGCAAGCCAAAGGGTCAAAAATCACTTTGAAAAGCGGCATAGCAATGCCTCACCTACACATGTGCTACGGTAATAATAATATTTGAAACATTTAAATGTTATCACAGTTTCAATACAGCAATGAATACCAAAAAATAATGAAAGTCTTATTTTTTTATTTAAGATATAATTTGGATGGGGGGTGGGGGGGTATTCATCGTTCTTTTCTCTCAGTTTTTGTAGATTTGTAGACATGTAAATGTAATCAGAAACTACATGTTTTCACATTTTTGTTTATGGTCGAAGTTCAAGGATGTGTGAGTGTATATTTATGATTTGAAGTACTTTATGTTTTCTCAAGTATACGTTTTAGAGCCCAGATTTAAAGTCCTCGCTGGACAAGCTAGAGCTTAGTTCTCTCACTCATTTCTTCTGTTACTTTAAAAAATGTTTAAAGGTTTAAACAACCTGAAACATTTCTCTGAAAGGAAGACAAGAGAGGGATCAGTTCTTGAATAAGATTTTACCTGCACAAGGAGAACAGACAGAGAATGTTCAAACCAGTCTCCTCTCCACTCTGAAGGCCCTCCAGAAATCCTCGTTTCATAGATGGATCAGGACATCCCCTAATCACATGAAGTCTACATATTTATCACTGATGTAATTTGTGATGGTTGATGATGGTTCTTCAAGTTCTTTATCTCAGCTTCTCTTATCCTTCATCTCGGGGTTGGCTCCTGTTTGTTGATATGTGAGTTGTACATGACCTCAAGCAGTTAAGAACTGATTAAATCCCTCAGAGCAAATATCTGATAAATGTATGTACAACTCTAACAAAATGCAGCCCTGATAAATGAAAAATCCATCCATTCTTCCTGGGAGGTGCTGGATTTGTGGAAGAAGCTGATGAGGGCTGCTGGATCCTTCCTTTATCTGGTTTTCTTGATGATTCTGGCAGTTGTCCTGGTAGTGTTCCTGTTGTGTGGCACACAGTTCAATGTGTTTTATGTTATGTGACATTAAATACTGTCCAAAATGTTTAAATTGTACTGAATTAATTTAAGGGGCTGCGCAGTGGTTAGCGCTCTTACCTCACAGCGAGAAGGCCCCGGTTCGACTCCCGGCTGGGACCTTTCTGTGTGGAGTTTGCATGTTCTCCCCGTGCATGCGTGGGTTTTCACCGGGGACTCCGGCTTCCTCCCACCGTCCAAAAACATGCTTCATAGGTTAATTGGTGACTCTAAATTGTCCCTAGGTGTGAATGTGAGAGTGAATGTGAATGGGTGTGTGATTGAGGCCCTGTGACAGACTGGCGACCTGTCCAGGGTGAACCCCCCCTTCACCCATCAGCAGCCGGGATAGGCTCCGGCACCCCCGCGACCCCGAAAGGGACAAAGCGGTCAGGAAGATGGATGGATGAATTAATTTAAAGTGAGAGTTAGATAAATTGCGTGCAGACATTCCACCAACTGCTACTTAAAAATATATTACACCGAATGTTTACACTTTTTCTCCCGGACCTTTATTTCAATACATTTTTTCCAACTGAACCTCTTTAAATTTTAGTTGAAGACCCCTGGTGTAAACACAGGGATAATGGGAAGTGTGCAGGCTTACCCAGTGTCAACAGTCCCACCCACAACTCAGATGAGCGAACTCCTGGGGCTCTGCAGAAACTGTTCTAGAAAACAACAGGTTTGTGGATTTTAGCTAAAACAGCATCATCATCATTAAAAGACCTCTGGGAAGACTTTCACAATAGATCACTAGACGATCAGAGCTTCCAACGAGTGTTTTCACCAAACTCATTAGAGCTCCGCATAAACAGGAACATTGACTAAATAGAGAAACGGACAGAGCGGCTGTCACATCATCCATACAAGATGCCTTACCTCTGGCTCCAGCTAGACTAAGACAACTCAGACACCATGTCTCCTTGATCTGGGCACCGGACGATAGTGATTGGCCAGAGCCGTCTGACCAATCATGACCGAGCTTGTTGGAAGTCCACTCTCCTTCCACTGAAATCTGAATCTGTCAATCAAACATTACAGGTGGGGTCAGCAGGTACCACATGCTTTTACCAAGGCATCTGATTGGTCGGTTTATAACTGGAATAACTTGTGATAAAGAAAAGTTACCTAAAAAAATTAGGATTATCAAGAAGATGTTAGCCCTCGTGCTGTCTTATAGGGTCCAGATGACCCCAGCATGACGATGATGTGTTATCCCTCCATGATAAAGGTGGACAGGATTTCATGTCTGTCACAGACACCAGTGAAGATAAAAAATCATTAAAAAAGAAGTTCAGCGCGCTGTCTTGAGGGGTCCAGATGACCCAACATCAACATGCCTAGAACAGCACAAGGGTTAAGAAAGGTATCAGAGCAAGAATGGTTATTCTGATATAAAGAATGAGTAATAACTGAAACCAGAAGATACCTCCTGTTTCTAATGGGAGGAGTCACTCTGTCCAGTTCTCTCATACAGTCAATGAAGACGGAGTGAAATGAAGAGTTATCTACAGTCTTCCCTAACATCTGAGCAGCCATCCCTCTGAAAAGAGCTGCCAGGAATAGACTTCCACTCCATCAGGATGAATTCCTTTCTGATGATTTACTAATCCATCACATTTGTTTGGAGCTTCAAACTGTCTGAGAGATACAGACAGAAATGTCGTCAATTATGTCCAGTTTGTGCATGCATGCTCAGAGAAATTGCTTTGACAAACATCCCTGCTCTCTCCTCTCCCTCCTCCACACGCACACGCTCACACACGCACACACTAAAGTGGTACCCTCCGAACACATTAGACACAGAGAGGGTGGGGCGCCACTAAAGATTTCTTAATGGGCTGTGCTGTCCTCTTGTCCATCTTCCTTGACGGTAAACACACGGCTTCTCCACTCAAAGCTGTTCTCCCTTTTCCCAGCAAAGTATCAGTTCTTAGACTTTGGGACGGGACCTCAAGGACTAACATCAGGACTAACATCAGGACTCAAGGATAAGGAGAATTCAATCAGGAATATCTTTGGAAACGTCGAGAAGCAGAAGAGGAATTACCCATCGTGGGATCTGAGTAAATGTGGAGTGCCTCAGTTTGACTTTTGGTCTGCATGGGGAGCAATTTCCATGTCAGTGTCTATAGGAGAGCGGCGCCGTCCAGCTGGGTACAGCAGTAACATCTGAGAGAGCTGGAGGAGGATGCCTTCCCTGCATCATGGAGCAATCTTCATCGGATCCTTCCTCATCGCCACCGGGGGCTCCACAGCCTTCATGGTCTCCCAGCAGAACCGGCTGCAGGCTTTCTCCCTCTGCTGTGTGGTTCTGGGGGTGCTCATGCTCATCATCGGCTTATTTTGGGCCATGAGCAACAAAAACGCAGCAAACTACAACCCTCAGGAATTTGATCCAGAGTGTCCTCGTTACCCATACAACGACTACACTAACCACCCGGGCCAGGCCCTCTTCCTCCCCCCAGGAAACCGTTTTCCAGAGTCCCAGTCTGCGTTCCTGCCCAGGTGGGTTAAGCTAAGAAAACATCCAAATGTCAATCTTTTTAAAGGTTTTAAAGAAGTGGCCAAGGATGATTTTGGTTGACAGGAAACCAGTAGATGTATTCCTAAAGTAATGGTCAGAATTATTGTCTGTTACGAATCCTCCAAAAATGTTAGTCAGAATTCACACCGGCTCCAAAATGCCCTCTGAGGTTTTTCCATGGGTCACGGCTCAGGCACCGACCCAAACTGTTTCCTGATGCTGAAGTTTGACGGGATCCTCAGTTTTGTCTTGAGATTGATGCCATAATGGGAGGCAGATGGAACGCCGTCTTAGAGTCTGAGAACTCCACTTATCCACGGAGCAGCAGCCCAACACCCATCTGTGCAGCACAGCTCAAGCTGAGCGGCTTTTCCCCTTCAGAGTCTCCTGGAATTATCGTGTTAACAATCAAAAAGTAACAGTAAATCAAGGAACATGAACACTGGAGCTCAGTTTAGGTCTTCCATCATGGGGTCAAATCAGGATTATCTTAAAGTGAATGAAAAACAAGATTGAGAATTTGAAAAACAACAAAAGGAAAACTTGAAAGTTTTTAACTGGAAAATAGATGTTGAAAACTGGAAGACATTATTGAAAATTTGAAAAAATAAATTGAACATTTGTAAAAATAATACTGAGCATGTTTCTAATAATAGAAAGATGGTAGCCAATGAGCTCAAAGCCCCGCCCCCTCAGCTCAGCAGCAAAAGCTCTGAATTGAAACTGAAAACAGAGAAGAGAAAGAAAACAGGGAAAAATGAAAAAAGGAAAGGTGAAAGTACAAATCAACGTTATTGTTTAAACTGTTAACAGTTTTAATTTTTTAAATTCAAGTTTCATATTTATTTATTTTTCTTTCAATTTTTAAATATTAAAAGTTTTGAATATTATTTTTTCAAATGTTCAATAATAGACCCTTTTCACGTGACGTCACACATCGCCGGTCAGATGCAGAGTAGCTTCTGTTTATATGGTTAGAACAGCAAAGCTGACGGCTGAACGCAGTTTAAAGCAATTTTACATAAATAATCAAAGCTAACCTGACCAACTGTAACTGAAATTTGTACAATATTTATTTTATAAATGTTCTACCTCCTCTTAAATCGTGAATATTTATATAGCACTTTCTACCTTCCTTCAAATACCCAAAGCGCTCCACAGTCCCTGACCCATTCACACACTGGTGGAGGCTCCACTGCCAACCTCCTATCAGAGGCAATTCGGGGTTCAGTGTCTTGCCCAAGGACACTTCAACACACGGATGGGTAAGGCAGGAATTGAACCTGCAATCCTCTGCACAAGAGTCAACCACCCTACCGCTGTACCACAACCGTCCCGCAGATCAAAGAACAAATGTCAGTGATCCTGTCTGCGGTCAGAACAGCAGCTCAGCTGATCCCCAAATTCCTCTGGATGATATTTAACAAGTCGTGGATATTTCTCTCTGACGACCCAGTTAAAGTTAGACGAAGGTTACAAGTACTTCACTGAATGCTGCTTGTTTGATTATGAAGGTAGTTTTTCTGTGCTAATGCTAACGCTAGCATTAGCTTTGGTCTGGTGATCTTTTCTCACCAGTTAAAAGTTGGCTAAATTTATGTTCTCACAAAATCCTTGTAAACAGAGCAAAAGTCAGACAATTCCAGCGTGTCTGTAAAATTGTGTTAAACAGCGTTCAGTTCTTCAGTTTCACAGTCTAAATCCATTAACCAGCGCTTCGTATCACGTTTCCGGCCCCGTCACCATTTTGTCTGACGTCACCGTGAACAGGGTCTAGTAGTCCTTCAAGTGTTCCGTCTGTATTTTTGAGTTTAAAATTTTCAATTTTTTCACTCCCTTTAAGCTGATCCTGATTTGACCACATATCCCATGTTTGTGTCTTTCTGTCATTCCTTACTTTTGCTGGTTAAGGTCTTCTTTTCTGTGTTTCTGCTCTAATTCTGTCATTTTCCATTGAATCTGTTGTTCCTTCCTGCTGCCTCTTCCTGCCTTTCCTCCTACAATCAGGATGAAATACAAACTTTATAGTCCTCTGAGACATTTAGGACAATAAAAACCAATGCCTCGTTTCCACTGAGCAGTCCGGACCAGACCGGTTCAGAATGGTATGGGCAATTCAAGTGAGTGTTTCCATTGAGTTTTGGACCATTGAGGTGCATGTGAGGTGTAGACTGATGATGGAGCTGTGGGGTCAAACGGTGAGACTACAACCGTTCTCCGTTTTCGGCGTGTCTCTGGTCCCGAACCCCCACGAATGAGGGGGTTACTGAATGCAAAGAACTGAATATTCTTTGCAAGAAGATTGCGGGGGGCGAAGAAGAATCCAGTCAAAAAGAGGACTTTTTGGTTTGGATCTTGAATCAGAAAAGAACTGGTTGGACACTTCTTGTTGTTGTAAAATCTTTCCACCAATCAGTTGATTTCATTGTGTGACGACAGAAGCTCCGCCCTAACAGGTCCATTCCATTTTGTACCAACAACCAGCAGGGGAGCAGAAATGGTACAAATCGGTCTGGCCTAATGGGACGTCCCACCAATTTTATAATAGAAACACTCAAAATAGCGTACCGGTCCGGTCCAGTCCGGTCTGGACCGCTGAGTGGAAACGAGGCGTAAGTAACTCATGACAGCAGCACTGCTCCAATGCTTTCCCAATGGTGTGTAACTTGTGTGCAGGACGACGGAGCATCACAGGAGAGGTGGAGAGGATTTTGACTATCCTCCCATGGACTCCGCTGGCTTTAGTCCCACGCCCCACCCTGCTCTGTGGCTGGGACCTCCACCTCCCTATGAAGTGGCCATTAAGACCACATGCAGCTCCACACACCTGCGGCGTGCGTACTCAGACACACACCTGGCCACAGAACCCTTGTTTGGACAGTCCAGAGAGATCAGCTTTGAGGTGTGACTCAGAACAAAGAGAAAGCAATCGGTTTTATTCTTTACACTGGGCATGTTCAGGTCTACTTTCTTGCATGTTTTCCTGCACATTTCTGAAAGTGTCAGTGCAGGTGTTTATCGGTCTGACAGACAGGGAAAATGATGTCTGAAAGAAAGATGATTTCAGCAGACAGGAAGCTAAGAAACAATCAGGAATGGGACGCAAACACACTGCTGGTCTGAAACAGCTGCATTCTGGGGAAGATGATTGCTCGGTAGGTTGCATTGAAAATATAAAGTCGACCAAATGTTGTCTTTGGGTTCTTTGAGATAGTCACATTACATCCTCATAGCACAGAACCAGTTTGCACATTTCTGCTTCACCAAATCTTGACGGAATTTGGAGCATGCTCAGTGAAATCCTAGAGCTGCGTTTAAAGGCTACACCTTTGTGCACATACAAGCTTCAGTATCAGAGGCAGTAATCCAGTAATGTCACTACAAAATGTTCCTGAGAGGACAGAAGCAAACGTCTTGATTAAACAAATGAGACCAAATGAGTGCAAAAACATCACCAAGTCAGACAAAAATAAAAGGAAGAGCAGTTTTAGATTTCTGGATTTCAAATTCTGGGATTTCTAAGTCATTAAACAGAATAATGAGTTAACCCTTTAACAGCTGAGGCGTCACCAGTGAAGCTTAAACACAAAACCTTTAACATACTGTAACTTTTCACCCGTTAACACCATCATTCCAGTAGATTCTGACAGCTTTCTTCTACTGGAATGATGGTGTTTAGGGTTCAAAGGTTACAGTAAATCAGAGAACGTGGACAGTGGATCTCCAGTGTTAAAGGATTAACTTTTTTCTTGTCTTTTATTCAGTAACATGAAAAAAACAATTGAAATAAATATAGCCAAAAGGTAAGGGAAGTTTTTCATCAAAGTAAACTCAAAGTAAGTCTCATTTCCACTAGAGGACAAATGACTGTCAGGAAACTTTTTTTCAGTCTGAACACTGAAGGTCCGTTTGAAGATCACAGTCGGTATCCTGTTTTGGACACACACATACAGAGTTCTTGCAGCTGCATGTCTGTGACCTTCAGCTCCCAGGAAGGTGAAGTCAGAGCTCGGCTTGTTTTGAAGCTGCAGACGAAATGTCTCTGTATGCAGATGTTGTTTGATAACACAGAGAATATAGTGTCTAGCATTTCTATCAACTAAAAGACTAAATAAAACTATGTTGAACCATGTTAATACAGAAACATTCAGCATGTCTACAGTTTATGATTCGGCAGAAAATATAATTTAACCTAAGAAAATCTATAAAATAAATAGAAAAAATGAAGATGAAAAGAGATTTTTTTTGAACAGACTGTTTGCTGCTCATCACAAAATATATTGGTGGAAATCTGTTGTGTTTCTATTTGAATTTGGATCAAATTACATCTGCAGAGCACCAGCTGAACCCCCACAACCTACAACCTGCACCCTGTTCCACTAAGCTATGATGTGATTGACCCAGTATTGGGGCCTGACCCCAGTGGAGTAGTGATGTAGAGCAGCTTTCAGATTTTCAGCCTGAAGGTGCATTCACACCGAACGCGATCTGTGCGGCGAATGTTAGGTCAATGGAACAGACGCGACATGAGGCATCTCAAGTCCCACGGCACAATTTGAGCGACGGGTGCCAATTGGGGGGGCGAAGCCAAAATGTAAATACCTGAAGTTTGACAGGTCGCTGCGTCGCATCAGCCAATCAGGAACTCAGCTTTGGTCATAAGATGTTTTCAGTGACTCGATCAGCAGGTAGAATATTAATCCAAAGCGAGAACTTTCATCTTTTTCATTAACCTGAAGGAGCCGCAGATTCTCAGAGCTCATTCGGATACTTTGGGGTGAAGGCGGGATTCACTCTGGACAGATCGCCGACTTTCTCTCCTGCGGTGGAGCTCTCTCGCTCGATATGCTGGGAGACAGAGAGTCACTGAGGGGTGCAGAGGCTGCCAGCTCGGACCTCAGCGAGACATTAAAAATAAGGAAAAATGTCTCCTAATTTTATTTTTTCCCTCTCTGGTTAATACGAGACAGAGAGCCTTCAACCTCAGCCACAGAGACACAGAAACACTGTGGAAGCAGCTGTCACAGACACAGCCCCCTGTACCGGGAAAATCTTTAAATAATAATCAAATAAACCCAAACATGGAGACATGATTACTGATTCTTTTGTAGAACTCTTCACAATAAATAAATCTGATCTTTCAACATCATCTGTGTCTTCATACATTCTGAGTGAGAAATCCACAGACACCGCTCCTTATAGCATCATCCTAAAAACATTAGCTGGTAGCTCCTCCCACATGTGGCCGTGGCGTCAACTTCAGGAACATGTTTTTTTACAGGCAATGAGCAGTAAATTTGTCACGTGAATCACGTTCGGAGTGAATGCACCTTAAAAAAAGCGAATCAGGACCAAATCAAAGAATGGAGGATTTTGTCAGCAGCAGCTGGACTTCAGCATCTCTGTTTGGAATGAAACTCTCGTGAGATGAACAAAAATGATGAACGCTGTCAAAGGAGTAGGAAGTGCTGTCTGCATGAGCTCCTCAGAAAAGCTGGTTTATGATCCATTTCTCTTCATTTGTTACATAAACCTTGACTTGTTGTGTTCCGCTGGAGAAGGAAGGCAGACAGGTGATCGTCATTCTCCATCACAGTTTGGGACGTTCACCTGGAGCTCCATGAAACATGTGGGGCCAACACCCCCCCTCCCCAGACTGACTGTAGTTTTAACCCGTGTGGTTCCTTGATTCAAACGAATGAAAGACTCTTCCATTGGGTTGAGAGCAGAAGAAGGATGTCTGACAGGATCAGCTTCCACCTGCAGCTGTCAGCACTGCTGGAGCCGCTGCTGCAGACAAACTGGGATTCTGCGTTTCAAAGCCGTTTGACCCGATTTCACTTCAGCGATCAACAATAATCCCACTTCAGGAGGAAGGCCGTTCAAGACCAGAGCTGTAGTTTTTGGTCATTACTATGGTCTGTTGAACAAACATGTCTGTGTCTTCAGTAGATTTGCAGCAGTCACATGTTATTCTGCACACTTTCACAGCATAAGCACAACTGACTCAGAGGTCATTCTATCTACATATGCATGCATGTGTGACCGGCAGCTCTATCATGACAGAGTCAATGTAAAGGATGATCCGTGTTGACGAGTGCACTGAACTTTCTATAATAAAACCGAGCTGAAGGGCTGTGTCTGTGCTTGATTGGAATAAGGTCAAAGCAGAGACTTCGTCTTTGTGCTATGATTTACTCTGCACCAAGAAAATGAGAGGAAGTCTGATCCAGGAACCATGTATGGCCTCAAAGAGATCAGGGAGCAAAAGGCCTGGACAGACCTGAGTGAGAGCCTGTCCTAACAAGGACAAGGACGCACAAAACGATGGAGACGCTGCATACTTCAGTGGAGACGGCTGGAGTCTGAGCTTTCCCATCCCTGCTCCGCATTCCCTCGACAATCTCAATACATCTCGCTCTCTCCTCTCGCTTGTTTTGGATTTTTAAAAAAAACTTCTACCCCACCAATGAGCAGATTATTGCCTCCATCCATCCCTCCAACTGTCTGTCCATCCCTCTGTCTCAAACATGACAGTGAACTTTTCTGGTTGTGTGCAAGTCACAGATTTGCATTATGAACTCATGTTTAGCACATTTCACAATGACTGAGATCTTGTTGAACTAAACTGATTAGTTCTCAGTAATGGCCAGTCTCTTCAAAAACGTCAGCAGGATTTCAGTGTGGGAGCTGCCATGAATAATCATTTGTTCAATTTTTCAAGATTAGTCAAGAAAATTCGATGAACATATATGAATTTCTTGGAACAATTGTTACTTTCAAGACATTTAATGATGCTCAAGTGAAATGAAAACTTCCCTAACAAATGAAGAGTTTTCCTAATCTCATATGTCCAATCAGCCAGTTAGTTCCGTTTCTGCACAGGTGCTGCATGTTAGTGTGAATGCTGGTGTGGCAACACCAGCGGCTGAGGGCGGGGTACTGGACACTAAATCACACGGGGCACGGACACAGTCTGGGAGTTTTCAAAAGATATAACTTATTACAATTAAAATATGCTCAGCCTTCCTGCACGCACCAGACCGGGTCGACAGGTGGGAAGGGAGACCCAAAACCCCACACACGTGCACTATGCCATACAAGAGTGACGGGACAGGGAATTCCAACCCAGGGAGCACCTGTAACCCGGATCTTGCAGGGGGCTGGCTCCAAGATAGATTTAAAAAGAAGTACAAATTTATCAAATACACAAGCACACACATTCACACGAGACTCAAAAGCGGTTAAGACGGCTGGTTGTCCTAACAGTCCTGGGAGTTGGCCGACTTCTTACCTGTGTAGCAGATGCAGCCGTTTCATCCTGATACACTGGTAAATGTGTAAAAATAGGCCATTTGTAGAGTGAGCATGGAGGAATCTCACCAACAACAAGAGCAACATCAGCTTCCTGCTGGAGGAAGAAGAGGAGTGAGGACGTGTGGTGGAGTAAGAGGTCCCTGCTGCTAACGATGGAGGTTGGATGTGAGGACATCACGGGGGATCAGTGCAGAGGATGCTTCAGACATCCCCACATTTTCCCTCAGTGCATTGCATGGGAAAATATCAGCTGTGATGAAATGAGATGAAAATCTCTGACCAGAGATGAACGTGAAGATGATGGCCATAAGAGGAAGGACACCGCAGAGACCAGTGAAATGTACTGTAAACGTTATTTACAGAACTGTCAGCTGATTGTATTTTTCTTTTGGCTGTGTTTCAACAAGCTGCTCTTGTTGTGAAATGCTTTTTGCCTCAATACATAATTGTCTTCTGTTAGTGCAGAGGTCACTGACCTTTCTGAAACTGAGAGCTACTTCAGGGTATTGGGACATATGAAGGAATACCAGTTTGAAATAACACATTTGCTCAGTTTGCCTTTAGTTATAGTTTATTATTAATGAATAATGATCCTCCTCTATGAGAAGACACTCTCACAATAATTATCAACAATGACAACAATATTTAACATTTTATTAATCTCAGTAATTGTTACATTTTCAGATGATCTCTTACATTTCATGGGAAAAATGTCCCGTTTCACTATGTTGTTCCATGTTTATCAATTATGTAATGTTAGAGAAAAATCAACTTACACATTTTTAAACAAATCTTGCCACATTTTGACCTAAATTAATGATCTTTGAACTGGAGTAGGTCAGAGGTCACCTAAACTTATCTAAAGTTCATGAATCATGGACATATTTTTAAGATGTTTTCATTTATAAATCTATGTAAATCCAAGTATAATTTAAAAAAAATAGCAACAGAATAAAATGTCATTTTAGACGCAGCTCACAAGTGAGTTGTGTTATTTTTAGAAGAGACCTGAGGGCAGCCTGTGTGGTCCTTGGGGGCTACCTGGTACCTCGGACACCATGATGGTGACCCCTGTGTTAGTGTAACCCAGTCTACCCAAACTGGTCCCCGTTCTTTTTGTTATTATTGGTTTAAGCTCTCAATAGTGACAAATGTCTCAGATTCTGACCTGCAGTCACACACTGCCAAAGCGACGAGGCCTCCTGAGAGCACTGAGAGAAACAACGCTGGTTTAGACCTACAGGTGAGCAGATCTGGGAGAGACATGAGCTGCAGGTGATCCATGGTGTAGAAGAGAATGAACCACAGAAACTGAAGAATGTTGATAGTATCAACTCTTTCCCTGAGAAAAGAATCTGCTTCTCAAGAGTTTTGGGAAAGAAATAAGCTTTTTCTAGTCAGCTGAACTGTTGGTCAGAAGTGTAAGCGTGTTTGGCCAAATGAACTTTCAGCTTTGAGAATCATTTCAGTTCAAGAAATGAGGCAAACCAACAGAGAAAAACTGTCAAAGGAAAGAAAGTTTGTTGATGCTACGTGTTGGTAATGGGCTGGTGTTGGTGGATCCACAGATCCACAGACTCTCAGCTTCATCCACAGGAAAGAATCTCTGGAGATCAGGCCAAAGGAACGCGTGCAGTCTAAGACATGACATACGCGTGCGCGTTTGGAGCCTGTTTCATGCGTTAGTCCCCCCACCCCCAGAAGATCCGACCTGAACGTGTGCGTACACAGATGTAGGATGAGAGTCTTCAGACGGCCCAGCCCTCCTCTCCTCGTCACTAAAATCCTTCCTCATTATGGAAAACGCACTTCCTTGCTGCGCGCGACCAGAGGAAGTGCTCACCCATAAGAACATCAGCTCCTATCTCTGTGGCCCGATCTCTCCCCCAGAGCCGGATATGAGTGTCCAGCTGCGGGAGCAGGCAGCGTGGCAGCGGGGCGCGTCGCGGCAGGCGCGCGGGGGCTTTGCGTGGCGCGCAGACGGACCTGAGTAGTGCGCTTTTCCCGGGACTCGCGAGGACGCGTGGCGGGCTACACGTGGAGCTCCAGAGGGTCGGCACGGACGGGAGCGATGGTCACAGCTGCTGCTCGCTGAGATTTCCTCAAAGGTAAGAGGGGGCGGCGTTCGTGGCAGCGCGAGACCGCGCGCGCGCGCGCGCACGCGGGCTTTACGTGTTGCTCTCCCCCGTGTTCCCGGAGTTTGCTGAGATCTCCCTCCTGTCTGCATCTGCAGCATCTGCAGCTGGAGGCAGCGGAGCCTGCGGGCATGTCGGCCCATCACCGCACGCTGCTGTGCGTGGGCATGCTGCTGATGTCTGCGGGAGGGGTCCTGGTCTTCATCGTCAGCCCCCTCCAGACGGTGCTGTTTCTGCTCGGGATCTTTCTGGGCGTGGTGGGCATGGCCCTGTTTATCACTGGACTGTGTCTGGCCATGAAGAACCTCCAGGTGGCGGTGCCAGGACACTTTCTCCTGCACCCCCGCACGGGCACGCGCTTCAACCCACAGCAGGCCCAGGCCATCCAGAGGTACACAGAGCTGCATGCGGGTCAGCTGAGCTGCTGTGCTGAGGCGGTGGCCTCCGAGTGCTTCCGTCAGCGTGCATGTGAACATGTCCACCCTCTTCAGTTACAGCATTAATTATGAATGCATGATCAGACCTCGAGTGATCTGTGCAGCTGGAGCTGTTCTCAGCAGATGGAGGCCAACAAGAAACCGCCACCAAAACGCCCCAGCTTCACTTTTTGATTTCATTTTACTAATATATAAATAACACCATCAGTTCCGCTGTTGGTCCTTTTACGCTAAAACCAACTGCAAACAGTTTTAACTTGAAAAACGTTTGACCCTTGAACACCCGAGGAGTCGTTGGTGAGGCCTAAACTCTAAATCTTTAACATACTGTCACTTTTCAACTGTAATAATTCCAGTAGAATTATCGTGTTGAAAACTCACAGTAAAGCATAAGCACTGGAGTTCTGGTGTTAAAGGGTTAAAGCAAAAGCAACTTCTTGGTGTGGTGGGATGACATCACATTTTCAAAGTAAATTCAACTAGAAAATGCAATAATGCTATGAGAATACTTTTTGCTGAGAATGGTTACTCAATTTACTTTGATTGCTGAAGCGTTTTGCTGAAAAAAGCTTTTTGCAAAATGTAAATTTGCTAAAAGACTGGAAATTTCATTAAAGGAATATGAAAAAGTGTTGAAATTGACCCAAATTTCTGAAAAATTTGTAGTGAAAATTGTTAAAAATCCTTCATATATGCTAATTTTGCAAAAATATTTAGTGTGTTGCTTAAATGAGCTAAACTTCAAATTAGCCCCCCAAAAACCATAATAGATGCCAAATTAGCTATAAAGCTAGCTCGTAGTTTAAATACTAGCTAAACTCCAAAATAGCCTGAAATTTCTCAGTTAACTAAATTAATCAAAAATGTTAGCGTGTTGCTAAAATATTACATAAACTCTAAATGTTTTCTTTAATTACTCTAAAAGAGGAAAACATAACCCATGATTATATTTAAAGGCTTGTTGCTAATCTATGTAAATGTTGAAATTCAGACTTTCATTCATTTCCTATGGGGCATATTTTGCTCAATATCTCAAAAACTATGACGTTTATAAATACCAAAAGCAGTAATGTCCTGAACGAGCTGAACGTTTTGACACCAAGATTGTTGAAATCTCTGAAAGTGTGATTGAGTTTTTACACGCTGAAAAACGTACGGAAAGGAGCAGGAGGATCACTATAGAGTGAATGCTGAGTAAATATTCAATATTAATTAGGTTTTCAGCCCCAGCCCCATCAGCGAACAGCTGTTTTTTGGGGGGGAAATGTCTCTTCTTTTTGAAGAGCTCCACCCCCATCCCCCACTCGTTTCAAAGAAAGCTCAAACTGATGCGACATGTTTCAAAACCCGATTTGAGTCCAAATTGGTTTTAAAGTTCCATGTTAGACTTCACCTAAAGCATTCAAGTTCTGTAGCTGCTGACAAACCCAAATTATAATACCTCCACCACCGTGCTTGACTGTTTGTGAGGGAAGTTTGAACTAAAAGGTTTTCTCCAAAATGGACCTTTAAAGTCCCTCTCTTTGTTTGATCTGTTTTCAGTGTCCCAGTGCTCCTGTAATGATGATGATGCTGTTTTAGCCTAAATCTAAAAACCTGTGTCTGCAAGACATAGTTTCTGCAGCGCAGCAGGTGTTCATCAGAAATTCTCCTCTGAGTTGTGGGTGAGACTGTTGGTGCAGAGTGAGCCTGGCCTCATTTCCCATCAGCCCTTTGTTTACACTCTCTCCCACTAGCTTACAGCCCCCCACAACTCCAACATTACAACAATGGCAACACATGTCATTTCTATCCATCCATCCGGTTCTGATCCAGATTCCAGGTCATACGAGGAAAACAAGGACGTTCATGGATCTACTAGTCTGTATTTGGAGACTTTGAGCCACTAATTATAGTTTGAGTGTAACGACTAAAAGCTTTTCCCAACAGCATTTCTTTACCTTATCCTGATTCACAACAATGTGAATAAATACTCAGAAACACAGTTATAATCTTAACTGTTTTGTATTTGTCCTCCACCGTGAGAAAAAAGCTACAACTTTTCCATCGAGTGGGTCTTTAAGGGAACACATCTCCAGTGTAGTCTCTTTGTTTTGAAAACCTTGTGGGCTTTTTAGTCTCAGTTTTGGTTTCATTCTTTTCTCTAGAGAAGAGAATCCTTTTTCGTGCCAAATTTAATTTTTGGGATTACGTCATCAAAGGCTTTAGAGACCCAGTCCAATGAAAATGGTGTCCTTGTATGTTTCTTATGGTGGAGGACATCTATAAAGAAAATGAAGATTTTTTTATTCAAATCTTTATGGATCAAGAGCAGACAAAATCCCTTTGGAAAAAACTTGAAGTTGTTGCATACAAATTACAATCAGTGGGTCACTGGCTCTCTACTCCGCTCCATTCTGATAGATGTAGACAAATAGATCCATGAACGTCTTTGCTTTCTGGTCTGAGCTGGAATCTGGATCAGAACTGTACGGCTGGATGGAAATGATATTGTTGCTATTTTTTTAAAGAGCTCTCGGCAACTCAGAACTCAGAGGAGAAATTCTAATGAACTCCTGCTGCTCTACAAACTATGTCCTAGAAAACGACACAGCTATTTTGATTTAGTCTAAGCACGGCATCATCATCGTTCAAATATCAACACTTTCAGAATAGATCAAATGAGGATCAGAGTAGGACTGAAAAACTCTCAGCGAGGTCTATCAACAAACACAGATGCATTCCTCTCTGACAGCAGCAGTCTCACCTCGGATCAGACTTTTTGTGACACAAGTGTCTTAATCCCGTCCTCATCGTCCTGCTGTTGTGTCAGCACACATCTGCTCAAACTGACTAGAACTTCACAGAATCCCTGCTGCTTCCCACATTTCTATTTGGTTGAAATAAACAGAACTGTTACTCCTCTGAGTGGAAGTTTCAGACACGGAACCCCCCCAACAATGCTGGAAAACATTATATAGAATTACAAGAGCAAACTTTCCAGAATGTGATTCCCTGCAGAATGTGCTGAAGCAGTGAAGCTGAGTGCCAGCCTGCAGCGAGGGAAGCCCTGGCACAGAGAACAATAGACTGGCTCCATGAATCACGCCGGCTCTGCTTCCTGCTTCCCTTACATCAAGAACAACCTGCATCCTTGCAGAACGATAGTAGAACAGCAGAAAATCCTTCTGTTTTTAAACACATCTATTGGAGTCTAATCACTTTGCATTCTGACGTAAAATCTTTAACTTTTTGTAACTTTTTAACCGTTAACAGGATCATTCCAGTAGATTGTGAAGGAGAAAAACATCTCGACAAGAAGTTTTTATCCTTCACAATCTACTGGAATTATCATGGTAACAATTTAAAAAATTACAATAAACGGGACAGTTTCTGCTGAAATAGTGTTTTGTTCTTGAGAAACTGCACATTCATGAGTAACTGTAGAATTGTGTGGATGCAAAAGACGTTTGGACCAAGCCCCGCCTACTTTTGGCTGGGAGAAGGGGTGGCTGCACAAAAGACCCATAAATTCAGCAGACACGGTGCAGATCTGCAGTTTCTGAGGGCCTGCGTGTGAGCCAAGCCTGCCCCCCCAACAATTCACAACAAACTCAGCCTGTCCCGGGAGTGTGCGTGATAAATTTTAGATCAGGGGTGGGCAAACACAAACGGCAAACTTGTGGGCCACAAGGAGTTTCTAAAACTTGACAGATGGGCCAGATCAAATGCGTGAGAGAGAAACATGGAATCTGGACAAAAACATGCTTTTTTAACTTAAAAACTGTGGTTTTGTTTCTATATTGTAGTCCAATAGTATCAATTGGTTGATGTCTTTCAGGTAAAAACACACACTTGCTGTGTTTTCGGTGTTGGAACGATCAAAAAAATGACTGTCTGATTCGAAAACCTCTCATGTACATGAGAAAAATGACAGATCTTCCAACACAACATGAATGCAAAAATAAACACAAGTCAGTTTATTTGCGGTGCACCATGTAAGGCAGGGGTCTGCAACCTGAGGCTTCGGAGCCAAGGTGGCTCTTTGGTTCCTTTGTTGTGGCTCTTTAGCTTTAATGAAAAATGCTAATGATCAAATGCATAATAAATTTGTTATTTAAGTTTTGTCATTTCTGTTTAGATTTTTATCATGTCAAAAAAGTGAGCAAAAAATCTCCAATGCACTGTCAGAAATTCTGTAAATTCTGAATGTGCTTCTCACGGTACAGTTCCTCCATGAAATCACCAACCAAAGTTTCTTCTTCGCCGCACTTTTCCAGCTTGCAGCCTGATTAGGAGCGAGAGACAAACTTCAAGGGATCTTCTTGTATTTTCAAACAGAAAAAAGATTAGACAGACTGTCTTTGGTTTGAAGCAGGGAAAGTTTTAGAGCAGGAAACCTGACACCCCGACCACAGTAATGACTTCCTACTTCCTTTTTTTTTTTTTAAAGTGACTGTACATAATTTTCTCAACACTTGTAGCCAGTGATGTATGGGGTTCCATTTGTACAAAAAATATGTTTTTGCGTCCAGTCTGTCTAATGTCCACGCTTCTTTGATGATAGCTTTGTGTTTACTTTGTGATGTTTTAGCTTTATGCTTAAAACTTTGTATTTGCTACCGTCGTTGGATCTGGTCGTCGCAAAAGTCCTTAGCAACAGTTGCTAGCGTCGTTAGCTCCTGTGGTTTCACAGAAGATATTGCTTAGTACTACATAGACATGAACAAAAGTTCAATAAACTTGTTCAGTAGTCATAGACAATGGACAGAAAGCATATTTTTGACACAAATGGAACCCCATACGGCCCAGCCTCAGCCAGACGCTGCATTCAGTGATCTCAAGGTCAAATGAGTTTGAGTGCCCTGTGTTACATGACAGTTTATTCTGAAACTCATCACCTGTCTGTCATCCGGCTGTCAGGAGGTTGGACCGCATCCGCCGGGAGATGTCGTCCGACTCTGTGGAGGAGACTCCAGAGCCCGAGCCTCCGCTGCCATGCACCCCGCCGCCGTGGACCATGGAGCCGCCTCCCTCCTACGACACGGTGATGAAGAGCCAGCAGCAGAGGGAGCAGCTTTAGCCACCGGACAGCCTCACTCACATCAGTGCCTGTGGTCTTCATGAGGGCTGAGACTCCACCATGCTCTGGGTTTATGAAGTGTGACTATAAAAAAGACGGCAGAGCCTGAAACAACAAGGACTTGAGGACAAAAACGCAGTAACACTCTGGTTGCTGTTTCTCCTTTAGCCGTTGTGCCTGGATTCAGGATCGCTGGAGTGTCTTCCTGCAGGATCACCTGATACCTGTGGGCCCATTGGGCTGTAAAACCCGCCCCACACTGCACTCCTAAAGAAATCTAGTTAATCAGTTAATATCATTGACTGTATGAGAGAACTGGACTGAGTGACCCCCTGGCGTTCCAAACAGGAAGTGGCTCCAAGAAGCCAACATCCCACAGACTTCTATAGAGAAACAAACAGCTGTTATTCCGTCATTCTGTTGGTCAGAATCAACATTCTTCATCTGATACATTTTTTAACATGTAATTTATAATCCTCATTTTTATTAAAGATATTTTTTTGTAAATTATTGAAGTTATAAACTGACCAATCAGATGCCTCAGTGAAAGCATGTGGTGCCCGCTGGCCCCGCCTCCAAGGTTTGATTGACAGATTTCCCCCCTCACAAGCTGTCTCCTGATTGGTGACAGTAGTTCCTCTAAAAACCTGACTCAGACCGACAGACCAATCACTGCAGACTGACATCGTCTGGGTCCGAACGGCAGCGTCCGTATCCCAGGAATATGGCGACTGGATTGGCTTCATCTGGTTGGAGCTGGAAGCAAATGGTTTTCCATGGATGATGTCACTTGGTCCAGTTCTCATATACAGTCATTGGTTATTATGGAAATGAAAGCAAAAACAACACGTGTTAATCAGAGCTAAGAAACTAAAGATTTGTATGGGGCGACAGTAACTTATTTTCATAAAGAACTTTTTAACAGAAAGTCAGGCATGCATCAAGGAAACAGCACACCTCTGTGTTTAAACAAACAGCTGCAAACATGTTATTGCACAAGTGAAGAAGAAATAAAAGATTCTCTTCAGTCCTGAAGGTGACTGATGGTGTGAAGAGGTTGCTTTTATCAAACCAGCTTGGCTGTCTAAGTCTGTGGATGCATGTGTCCTTCAGTAGAACTCCGAGGTGAATCTTTTCCAGTTGCTCAATGTGTTTCTTTGGCTATTTCTTTAGCTTCTTCTCT
The DNA here is from genome assembly GCF_002922805.2 of Oryzias melastigma. Taxonomy (NCBI): domain Eukaryota; kingdom Metazoa; phylum Chordata; class Actinopteri; order Beloniformes; family Adrianichthyidae; genus Oryzias; species Oryzias melastigma. The sequence continues at coordinate 28,847,299 of NC_050515.1, read as the reverse complement.
AACTAGGATCCTTTCAACATCACTCTGGCCTGTGGAAATATGAATGTGCAAGACTGAAGAGCGGAGAGTTTGATATTTGTAAATCAGCGCTGGGCACAGCTGGTCTGACTTGCTTTGGCACTCATCAGATAGAGCTTTTTTGGTGCATCACAAACTGAGAGGATCTGCTCCAGAACAAACCAGTTACAGGTTGCAGTGATTGAGTGAAAAAGCAGTGGAACATGATGAACAAAGAGGGAAAACCCAGAGGCTGAGTCCTGCATAACAACTGTGAGAAGCTCAGTGAGAAGGTTCTCCTTCCTCAAAGTGAAGTTCAAGCCCTCCAGCCCTCCTGTGTGGCACATACCGTATACGTTTGTGCCTCTAGTGTTGTCTTCAAAGGCTTTGTTGATGCTGTGGAGCTCCTCACTGCAGCTCATTTCACTACAAAGTCCTTCAGTGACTCCAGAATACTAACAGCACACTGATATTTACTGCTCCACTTCCAGGAGAATCTGCTCCCAGAGAAAAAATATGGGACTCCAAAATGAATAGCCGAAAGTCCCTCCCCCTGCCGGAGCCGGACGCAAAAAAAACATAATTTACGCCCGGAATCATTGGCCAGAAGTTCTCGACCAGAACCAGTTTTAAGCTTTTTCTACCTTTTTCCTGTTTGTTCTCTGTTTTTTCCTGTTTCGTCTCTCTTTTTTGATGCATTTCTTTCTCTTTTTCACCGTTTTTTGGGCCTTGTTCCTGTTTCTTTTTTGCTGTTTTTTTTCTCTCTTTTTTGACCTTTTTCCCATTACTTCCTTCTTTTTTCCTGTTTTTCCAGTTTCTTTTCTAGTTTTTGACCTTTTTCCCGTTTTTTAATTTAAATTTTGTTATTTTATCTTGTTTTTTCTCTCTTCTTTCAACCTTTTTCTAAATTCTTCTCTTTTTTACACATTTTCCCCCAATTTCTCTCTTTTCTCTACCCTTTTTATTGGTGACACTCTCTGTCCCAGTGAAAGAGCAGCATTTCTCTGGCTTTTTCTCTGGAGGTAAACAGATGTAGTAACAGAAATCTGAACACTTGTTAATATGGACTTGACAGAAGTCAAACGATGAACGTTCTCTGTAAATTTGAAGGTGCTCAGTTGCTCCAAAGCAGAGTTGCTCCTCTCCTTTTGGTCAGCAGCCTAAACCATGGTGACCCGCTCGCTCCACCTGACATTTCAGACCTCACCTGCAGTTTGTCTGAAGGCTGCAATAAGCAGCAGAGCGGAACCTTCCTCAGCGTGAAATACTCGGTGCCTCCGCTTCACTCAGACACCAGGCAGCGACGTTGGAGGGGAAGCCGTACCGATACGGGCTGATGGCGGTCGGTCTGTGTGGTGGCGGCGTGGAGCCTCTGCCAGTGCTATCCTCAGATAAGAAGTTTGGAAGGAGGACTTTGGACATTCAAGTAGAGCCAGATATAATACTGACAGGTGTGTTCATCAGGTGAGTGTGACTGCTGATTTCTGCAGGGACAGCCTGGATGCCACCAGACACAAAATCCTTAACATACTGTAAGTTTTCAACTGTTAACACCACAATCCCATAGATGGTGAAGGACAAAAGCGGCTTGAGTCGCTTTTCTCCGTCAGAATCTACTGGAAGGATTCTGTTAACGGTTGAAAACTTACAGTAAATCAAATCATCACTGCCCTCATGCAGCTGCAGATAAAGATGACCAGCTCAACTTTAAAGAACAAAAAGTAGGAAAAGAGGATTTTTATTTCTGTCCTCCCCATGTGATTTCCCTGCAGGGCGCCGAGGCGCTGCCAGCTGTATGTGGTCAGAACTCCGGTTGCAGCATGTTTCTCCCTGAAGCGCAGAAGAGTCACAGCTGTCCAACTCTGCAACTGGTCTGAAGGAGACCAGGTCACCGGACCCCGTCCTGTAGTCAGGACCAGGATCTGCCAGAATCATGATCAGTTTTTTTCACTGTCATGGTTGGCGACTGTGACCTCCACCAACTAGGACTTTCTTTTTGCAATGATTGGTGCTAAAGGTAATCAAATATAAGAGTAAAATATCCACACAACAAATACAATAAATCAAATGGACTCAATTCTTTACATATGAACTTATTTCTGTTCATGTGTGGCAGGGAAAAAGTTGCTCTCATGGCAGGAGGTTCTGGTCTGGGTAGATCGGAGGGGAGTAGGACAGTTTGTGTCCTGGGTGGGAAGGCTCAGTTTTAATCTGACCTGCATGAATCCAGATCCTGGAGGTGTGCAGGTCAACCAGCCAGTGGATGCTCTGCAGTCTGACCCTGTCCCTGGCTCCAGCAGACCACATGGGGAAGAAAACAATGACAGCCGTGTAGAACTGCACCCACATCTTGGTAGCCAGTTCGATTTTTTTCAGCTGCTGCAGGAAGAACATCCTCTGCTGGGCCTGCTATGAGGGAGCTGATTTCATCCCCACCTGAGGTCTCCAGTGATGGTGGCTCCCAGGAAGCGGAACAAGTCCGATTCCTGTCAGGGAACGACGGTCGGGCTGAGACTTTCCTTAAAGTCCTCCTCTGATGAAAATCCTGTTTTTAGAGTTTTTAACATGTCTGTGTGTCATTTTCCTTCTGAAAGAGAGAGAATCCAGCGTCTGGAGCCACCAGGTGGCCAAAAGATTCCATCCATCCA
>NC_050515.1:28840640-28844377 GCF_002922805.2 Oryzias melastigma | reverse complement strand
AGGTCCCAGCCGGGATTCGAACCGGGGCCTTCTCGCTGTGAGGCAAGAGCGCTAACCACTGCGCCACCGTGCAGCCCACCAAAAGATTCCTCAGACTTTATAGTTCCCCTCCGATTAAAATCCTGTGTTTAGAGTTTTTATCATGTCTGTGTGTCATTTTTTCTTCTGAAAGAGAACAAATGTAATAAGAAATCATTTAGTTTTGTATTTCCGAGTATTTCTCCTTTTAAATCAATCAAACCGTCTTGGACAGACTCTGTTTGAATGAATGATCTTCTTTCCATCAACAGCTCTGCTGCACATGCACTAAACCCTCATCTGTTCCTAGTGTCTAGTTCAGGTTCTGGAGAAGAGAAGATGGTATCTTCACATTGACTGCAGTCAAATGAGCCGCCGTTCACATTTCTGTGGTCAAATCAGCATCACTGGATTTTTGGTGTGAGTTTCATCCAATACTTACGGTAGCAGGACTGAGAACGCTGGAAAATCTCCACCAGACTCCACGGAGCTTCTTGATGTGACCACGGAAATGTGAACGGCGGCTCATTTGACCGCAGTTGGAAAGGATTGTAAATCAATGAAAGAGCATTTTGATGTTAGCTTTGATTATTTTATCAAGAACTCTGAGAAACCAATGATTGAATGTATTGATCACAGTCAATAAACATTGGAGAATTAGCTAAAAGAGTCTTTGGTGAACTGGAAGGAGAAAGAATCAGGATTTTGGAGGAAGTTCTGTCCATGAAGATCTTCACTTCCTCGTCCAGCTGACATCCGGATCAGAACCATACGGCTGGACATTACCCAGATTGGTGGATGTTTTTATGTAGCAGCGGTGAAGATTTATGCTAGAGAGACACAGAGATATCAGAATCAGAGAGGGGAATCAGGGGTGGAGCTCCAAAAGCCACGCCCCCTCAGAGGAGATTTTGGAAACAGAAGCTTTAGATCAACATGAAAAATGTCTTTTTAAGACATTTAAGTTAACAACTTCATAACCATCATTAACAACCTACTGGGATAAAAAACAGTCATGGAGGACTTAAAGTCCATTATCATCTCTACTGTCTTCTGGGCGCTCAGCTCCAGCTCATAGCTGCTGCAGCAGACTCATCACTATGATAAAGTGAATGGGGTGAAGTCATCCAGGATCTGGATGACTTCAATGGACTGGTGGTTGTTTGCAGAATGCATCTTTGCTGCTTCCTGGATGTCAGTCTGACTGAACTTTTCTGATGGAGAAATCACTTGAAGTTGTTAGTGAATTTGATGGTTTCACCAGAAGATGGCACTGTTTGTTACAGTATCAGAAACTGTTTGAATGCATGAAACTACATAAGAAGATCTGACTCCATATTCAGCAACTGTCAGTCCTGAATCGTTCCCCTCTCCTCCTCAGGGGAGACATAAAGGTTTTTGTTGACTTTGATTCTCTGATGCTCTAGAACCTTCTGCTGAACATGAACTCATTTGTTCTGGATATAAAATTCTGGGATGTTTCCTCAGAAAAACATTGTACAGGAGTGATGGCTGATTTTTACTGCTGTGACAGTAAGAAGGTCAGACTCTGAAGTGAAGACGATCAGACCTCCAATTGAGCTGTTTTCAGTTTAAACTGATCTGAAACATTTTAAGTGATGTGACCTGCGCCCGAGCTGACACCTGAAGAAAACTGCATGTAAACAGGCCTACAATGATATTTACAGCCTGTCTATCAAAGCGAATGTAAATGCTGCTCGGACCTCGTCTAAATATCAAACTTTAATAAGTTCATTAGTTTTCCATGTAAGGCGAATTTTCAATACAATTTGAAACTTTTAATGCAAGGATTATCTTAAAAATCTCTACAAAACATGACTCATTCTGAGAGTTATGGAAGAGGACAGTGGAGCTGTTTCCAAACTCCAAACGTTTTGTTTTATAAACTCTCAGAGGAGCAGAAATCAAAGTTAACCTCTGAGGAGACGAGCTCTCATGTGATATCCTGTTTTAAATTATTTAAACTGGTTTAGTGTACAAAAGGGCTGCACGGTGGCGCAGTGGTTAGCGCTCTTGCCTCACAGCGAGAAGGCCCCGGTTCGAATCCCGGCTGGGACCTTTCTGTGTGGAGTTTGCATGTTCTCCCCGTGCATGCGTGGGTTTTCACCGGGGACTCCGGCTTCCTCCCACCGTCCAAAAACATGCTTCATAGGTTAATTGGTGAGTCTAAATTGTCCCTAGGTGTGTCTGTCAGAGTGAATGTGTGTGTGATTGAGGCCCTGTAACAGACTGGAGACCTGTCCAGGGTGAACCCCGCCTTCGCCCGTCAGTAGCCGGGATAGGCTCCGGCGCCCCGCGACCCCGAAAGGGACGAAGCGGTCAGGAAAATGGATGGATGGATGGGTAGTGTACAAAATAAGTATCAGCTCTTCAGGTCTGAATCACTATAAAATGCAATGCTGTGTAAGAGAGGACATCTAGGGTTTCTTTCTGCAGTGAAAACAGCTGTTTTCTGTGCTGTCTGTGATGCCAGTCACCTCAGGGCTGTGGACCAGTGCATCCTCATGATTGGTTATCAGAATCACGACATCACAGTAGGCTGAGTAGGCCCCATGGGATCCACTGCATCGGGTAACCATCATATCCACTATGGAGACGTTTGGGTCCCCTGCTGTGTTCAGGGGCTGTGGGATGAGGACCCCGCTGCTCTGATCCTGTGGTGAGAGTTGATAATCGACATCATCGTTGACAGACAGCTTCCACATCTGACTCGTCTTCATCAGTCAGATCCAGTGACCCCAGGACTCTAGCAGAGAGAGGCTCTGGAAATGAAACCATGAAAAAACATCACTAATCCCTGTCATTGTTGATGTCTTTGCAGTAGATCTTCACATTTACTTGTTTGGACTTCTTACCTTGATGACTGGATTTCCTCTGGTATTTTGTGTTTTTCTGTAGTGTGTTGTTCTCCGACACCACTAAATGGTAGTATGAACGTCCACATGCACGTGTAGTCACAGGGCCTCAAACACAATTAACTACTGGAATTATAACCCACAAGGTGCTGTGCACATAAGTGGACCCCAGAGGTCCTGCAGCAGCTGGGGATAGGCTCCAGCAACCCTACAAATCCCCCCAAAAGTGAGCAGCTTTAGAACATGGATGCTCTAGTTAACCCTTTGACCTTTAATTCCAGTAGATTCTGAAGGAGAATTGTCTCGTTAACCATTAAAAAGTTAGATCAAAGAACACACAAACTGGAGCTCCGGTGTTAAAGGGTTAAGGTCAGTAACTTGTTATTTATTGAATAAAGTAAATCAAAGGTTATACATATTTTGGGGTGAACAGAACATCCTGGATTATCCCACACATCCGGGAAAGGCTTGTTGCTGCCTAAAGGAGCAATCAGGGAATTTGCTGTTCTTCTTCTGTAGTGAGGAACAGTTCTGCAGAAGCAGAACAAGTTCTGATTCTGCAGAACTGTTCCTCACTACAGAAGGAAGTTCTGATTCTGCAGAACTGTTCGGATCAATTAGTCAGACGTTCCAGAGTAAAGAGACCCGCAAAGCACGCACAGAGACGCTGGCGGGAACGTGCGCCTCCAGCCGTTTTGCGCACTCAGCACATTGACAGGCACGCGTAAAGAACAGGCGAGAGCGCGCGGAGAGGGTGCACACGCACAGCACATTCTTCACACTCAGACGGAGAGCCAAGCCCCAGAACGGGCTGCGGCTCACATGTGATAAGCACAGGCGCTG
>NC_050515.1:28816488-28840611 GCF_002922805.2 Oryzias melastigma | reverse complement strand
GGGGGGGCATGAAACATGACTCCCCAGAAAGAGGTGTTTGGAACCGACGGTGATCATTCGATACAAACGCGGTGGCGTGAGCCGCGGAAACGTCACAGTCCCCGCCTTCAATTATAAGAATCAATTGTTCCTTTGGTTTCTCGTTAAGTCGGAGCGGATGCTTGGAGGCGGGAGCGGGCTCACGGCGCGCGCGCGGCTGCTGACTAAATCCTAAAGTTCAGGAGAAGTGGAGCGGAGCAGCTGGAGCCCAGCAGAGACCCGCGGAGTCAACCCCGGAGCCGGAGCCGGAGCCAGAGCCAGGCTTTCCCTTTGGAGAGGAGGTCCGGAGGGGAGCGGGATGCGTCGCGCCTCCGCCAAGATCGGCTGGGCGCTGTGTCTGTGCGCATCTTTGTCCGTGTGCTTGCAGGACGACCCCGAGGACGCAGAGAGGACCCCGGACCTGATCCCAGAGGACGGGGGGGCCGGGCCCGCAGCAGAGTTCCTCAAATGCAACAAGGTGAAGTCATGCAGATGAGGACTCCACTGAGCTGCTGCGGAGCGGGCATCCTCCAAGGAGGCGCGCGTCATCTGTGGACTCGTGTCTTTCAGGCGGCATGGCGCATGCCCGGTCAGTACCTGGTCATTCTGCAGCGGGACACGCACGAGTCACAGGTCCAGAGGAGCATCCGGCGGCTGCGAGCGAGAGCCGCGCGGAGAGGACAGCCGGTGGAGCTGCTGCAGACGTTCTCCGGCGCTCTGCGGGGCTTCCTGGTCAAAATGAGCCGCGAGGCTCTGCAGCTGGTGAGTTCTGTAGGGAATAGGGAGTTTGAAGTCGAGAGAGTCTAGAACAGCAGCTTTGACCTCTGTGTGACCTGAAGTGACCCGAAGTGCACAGGAGGCTCCGGGTGGTGATGTGGAGACCTGTCATGTTGGTGAGTAGTGACAGCTCAAAGAGATGCAAAACGACCCTGTGAACTTTGCCGCCTTTGCTGAGTGAAACAGGACCTGTTGCTGCTGATGTGAAGGAGGTTGATCTCAAAGCTCATTCTAACTATAGGAATTCCTGTGCATGAGCATTAGGTAGTTCAGAGGTCTGCAACCTGCAGCTCCAGATCCACATGTGGATCTTTTATCTCCAGGGTGGTAGAAAGCCCACAAACTAAGACTACCAAGATCCAACCCCAAACTAAAATAACAAAACCCAGCAGAGTAAGACTGCTGAGGACAAAGAGGGGAAAAAGAACCAAAAAAGGAAAAATAAAATAGCATTTTTTCAAAGTAAGGATTTCTTAATTGTCATTTATTTAATTTATATTAGTTAAATGTATAAATTGATGTCTGAGGTTCACATAGATGATAAACTATGAAGGTTTTTACATCCTGTTGACCTGAAGACGTCTTGTTTGATCAACTCTACCTCAGAATGAACAGATTTTATATGTAAAGCTAAACTTTGGTAAAAAAGTTTGATCTTTTATGAGTTAAAAGCACATATTATCTTATGCTGAACAACATCAGTTACTAGCTGCACTGAGATGATCCTGTTTGGAAAAGACCATCTTTTATTTTGAAAATAAGTTATTTGGGCTTCTGTCAAATGTAAAAAAAAAAAAATAAATAAAAAAATCACATTTTGAAGAAGAAGAAGAAATTTCATTTAAATTTAGAAATGTCTTAAGAAGCTTTTTCAAATAACCAACCGATTCAACCATCCAGAGGGTTAATGGCAAGGCAGAACAAACATCGTCCGGGGGCTACTGCTTGAAAGGACAGGTCTCCACGGGTTTTAAATTTTGTTGTACGGACTTTGAGAAGACTTTGATCTGAGGACAATTTTGAGAGATGCTAGTTTCTTTTCACAATTTTGCATAAAATAGACATAAATCATATTTATTATAAAACACAGAAGGTCATGAATGCAAATCCAAATGTCCTAAATGCTAAAGTAAGACTATGTGGCTCCTTCTAGGTTTTGATCAGTAGAAATTGAACCCAAATGGCTCTTTTACTGCTAAAGGTTGCTGACCCCTGAGGTAGCTTTACTGAGAAAAGCTCAAGTTAGGCTTTGTGTTGTGTGGAGCCTGGAGGCAAGGCAGGATGGAGAAAACTGTGACCTCCATTCTGGAACAGGTGAAATCTCTGGAGCACCAGCGGTTCCTAACATCACTTCTGTTGAGGTACAAACGATACAATCTTCTGTAAATAATGTGACCATCTTCCCATCAGGCAGTGAAGCTCCCTCATGTCCACTACATCGAGGAGGACTCGTCCATCTTTGCTCAGAGCGCCCCCTGGAACCTGCAGAGGTTACTGCGGCCGTACGGTGGCATCCCAGAGAACGGAACGTACAAGCCTCCAAGTGAGCCGGAGCTGCAGCGCTGCATGAAAGATCCCTCCGCAGAGAGCTCCACACATGACTTCATGTGGGGGGGTCAGGCAGAGCGGGGACTGATGGGGTCAGAGCCACAGTCCACATGTGTCACTTTGTCTCAGTGTCAGCCTCCTCCGTCCATCTGGGAGGATAAGCAAACATCAGTGGCAGTAAGAGATGAGCCTCATCAGATAATGAGATGGCATTTATCATCACCATGGCAACCTTTAATTGCACATGACCGCATGCACCTTCTTAGATGAGCTAAGAGGTTGATCCCTGCCATGCTGCATGAATAAACAAACTGAAAGAAGCCTCTGCCTCCTCACAAACACTTCCCTCAACTTTAGTTTCTCACATCTGACTCGATGCCTCCTGTAGTAAAGCCTTCCGCCTGACCTCTGCAGATGACGGAGGGATGGCAGAGGTGTATCTGATGGACGGCAGCGTTCAGAGCACTCACAGAGAGGTGGAAGGACGAGTGCTGATCACAGACTTCAACCATGTCCCTGAAGAGGACGGCGTCAGAGTGCACAGACAGGTTTGCTCCCCGAGCTGCAGCTCACCAGCGTCCTCTACCTGATCCCTGTGACCTCTGCCCCTCCCCCCTGCAGGTCAGCCAGTGCGACAGTCACGGCACACACCTGGCGGGCGTCGTGAGCGGATCAGATTCAGGCGTTGCTCGAGGCGCCGCAGTCAACCTGGTGCGGGTGCTCAACTGTCAGGGGAAGGGGACAGTGTCAGGAGCTCTGGCAGGTAAAGAGCTGCAGCCTGTGAGTACCTGATTTCAGGCATGATCAAATAGAAGACAGAGCTCAGAATAAACTTGTTTTACACTCGTGTTCTCTTATGGGTCCAGATGACCCCACCCTTACAGTGGTGTGTGATCCCTCCCATGACAAACATGGACTTTATGTCTGCCACAGACACCAGTGAACAGTGCTGGGCCAGGGCATAGGCGAGCTAGGCGGCCGCCTAGGGCGCCATCTGCTGAATTGCAATGCTTTTTATTTTTTTTGCAGTTGGTCACACAACTCATTTTGTGCAAAATGTTTAGAAAAAGGTAATAATTAAAACCTTGAATAAAATAATTAAAAAGTTTGACATAGTCAATGTTGTCTGGTGCTGCGCCCCTCCTTTCCTGACGCAGCATCTGTCGAAGCTCTTTTAAAACCCTGAACAACAGAAATCTAAAAACCTTAAACACTGGAGATGCCTATCAAAACATCTACCTGCTGAGAGAGGCATGCCGAATGTTAGTGCAGTGGTTATCATGGCCGCCTTCCATTACAAGAGTCGGGGGTCCACGTACTGACTAGGGTAAAGAACTATTATGTAAAGAAAAATGCAAGTGATTATTATTTAATAAAAAAAAAAACAACTAAATAAATGAATGTTTTAACATACTGCAGGCAGCTACAGCGCTTCTTTTTTTGCATGCAGTGATATTTGTGTGTCTGTGTATGCGATTGTGTGTGTGGGGGGGGAATAATCACATTGTGCAGAAATCATGTTTCCACTAGGGCGCCATGCAGCCCAGGGCCAGACCTGCCAGTGACGATTAAAAATCCTTGAAGCAAACAGTTCAGTGCGCTTGTGGGTCCAGATGACCCTGTTTAATGTAAACATACCTATGATAGAACAAGGGTTAAAAAATGTTATTAGGATTTAAATGTTTGGAGATCTCCCCTTCAACTCCTGTTGGGATGCTCAGATGCTGCTCTTCAGTCCTAATACTGTTTTTGTTCAGAATCTTTGACCCTCTGGATGTTTCAGTTCTTGTGCTGACGAGTCTCCACATTCGGCTTCTTGGTTGATGATCGTCCCCTCTGGAAACCGAGCTGGAGGTGTGGCGGTTGGCTTGGCGGTTGGGGAGGCGTTTACAGCTCTCCGCCTCTTTTAGGGATGGAGTATATCCGCGTGAGCCTGCAGGCTCGGCCAGCGGACGCGCTGGTGGTTCTGCTGCCTTTCATTGGCGGCTTCAGCCGGTCTTTGAACACAGCGTGCAGAGACCTGGTGTCTCACGGGGCCGTGGTCATCGCGGCGGCGGGGAACCACAGGGATGACGCCTGCCTCTACTCGCCTGCTTCCGAGCCCGAGGTGACCCTCTAACTAGGCTCAACAGACTTGATACACCAGCTGGCCGTGACCTTTAACCTCTGCCACAGGTGATCACTGTGGGGGCAGTGAACTCAGCAGACCAGCTCATGTCTCAGGGTGCAGGCGGCAGCAACTTCGGCCGCTGTGTGGATGTCTTTGCGCCTGGAGATGACATCGTGAGCGCCAGCAGTGACTGCAGCACCTGCTTCACCTCCCGCAGCGGCACGTCGCAGGCCGCTGCGCACGCCGCAGGTACGCTCATGCAGACAGCAGGAACACAAACGCTCAAAGGCCTTACACTTTGGTTTGTGTGTCCAGGGATAGCAGCCGTGATCCTGTCGTCCAATCAGAATGTGTCCCCGGTGCAGGTCCTGCAGATGATGCTGCATCACTCCATCAGGAACACCATCAACCTCCTGCCTCTGCCGGAGACGCAGCGCCTCAACACTCCCAACCTGGTGTCCGTCATGCCCTCCATCGGTGACCTGGCGGCAGGTCGGTGGTTCACCCTCTAACCCAGATGTGGGCAAACATCATGACTCGCAGGCCACAAAGAGTTCTCAAATTTGACATAAGGGCCGGACCAGGAGTGGCTCCATGGCGTGTTTTGGTACCTCGTAAGAGAAAGAAATGACATGGAATCTGGCGAAAAACATGCTTTGATTTTGACTGAAAATATGTATATGCAGTTGTTTGCTCTTGTTTTAGAGCTGATTTTAGCAATGTGTTGATGTCCTCCAGGAAAAAACGTATGCTTAAAGAAATGCTGCATTCATGCAGGGTTCAAAAAATAACCGTCTGACTCGTAAAGTACACATCAGGAAAACAAATCTTCCCCCACTACTAACAAGGTTTCTGTAGAGCGCCATCTATGGCAGGGGGGTCAAACTCAATCACTCAAGGGGCCAAAATCCAAAACACACCTTAGGTCGCGGGACAAACAGGATAAACATTTATTGAACAATCTAAAACTACACTTTTACTAAGTTAAAACTGTAACTTTTTAACATAACTATGAACTAGATGTATAGCATTACCTGTGATAATGCTAGTGTGAATGCTGTAAGGTGCATTTGGCTGCTGAAGATTCTGAAATTGATAGCCAGCTAAAACATTAAATAAATTCCAAATTAGCCTAAAAAAACTTAAGAAAAAAACTGAGGTTAGCCAAAACAGCTAGCATGTAGCTGGAATATTAGCTAAACTCAAAAATACCCTTAAAAGATCGCAGTAAATACCAAAATAGTCCAAAAAGCTAGCAGAATGCCATTTTTTAAACTTTAAAATTTTTACTTTTTACCATAATTATGAATTATAAAAAGACAGGAATATTATTCTAGAATAAATCAACTTAAACCTTAAATAACTTTCAATATTTTAGTCTCCATAAAAACATATTTCAAAATTATTCAAGTTAGAAATAAACACAAGATAACATCAGGGCTTTAATAACAATAAAATAAAATGATCTGGAGGGCCAGATCCGGCCCCCGGGCCTTGACTTTGACACATGTGGTCTATGGGAAGATGCCAGAAATACGAGGATAATAAAACATTGAGGATTGTCAATAGGGCTGTGAATCACTCGGTACGATGCGATACGCACTACATGGATCACGATATCGATGACATCACAATACTGCGATAATTGGTAAAAATCATCTCTAACTACTTGAATTATATAGAAGTACACATTTTTTTGAAAATATATCCTCATTTATTTTTAGCTTGAACACAATCACAATAAACAGCTTGTTTTATTTTGTTCAACAAATAATAAACACTTTAGTACAAATCAGTAATACTGTCTTTGACAAGCATCGACACCAATTGATTTGGAATTCTCTGTAAGATTCAGTGTTAACAATAGTAAACATGAACAGCAGTGACACTACTTAGTGCTAAATTGTTGCAAACAACAGAACAAAAATTTAATAATTCAAGTAGCTGTCAGACACATTGGTGCAATGTGCGCCCCCTATCTACCTAAAAGGAACGTCTCACCAAAGGAAAAAACGTTTTACAGCCTCTTCAAATGAAAATAAAAGATCGTGAGAACCCATCAAGAATCAATCACAGGACTAAATGTCACAATATATCGCAATATTGATATTTTGGCACTCCTCTAATTATCAGAATTTATTCCAGTTTGGCGGGCCAGATTACAAAGTTTAAATGGCCAGATATGGCCCCTGGGGTCGTAGTTTGCCCACTCCTGGTCCAACCTGAGCTAGCGCCAAGCTCACGCCGCCTTGTCATTCCCTTGCAGACCAGGAGCTCCTGTGTCGCTCCGTCTGGTCAGAGCGGTCCGGACGAGACCGTGGCGACATGGCGGTGAGCCGCTGCCGTCAGGGGGAAGAAATGATGAGCTGCAGCAGCGTGGCTCCCGATGGAGCCAGGGCGGGAGAAGCCATCACCGTGAGTTGAGCCGTGCGCTCTGGCTCCATCGGGCCGGTCGCCTAACCATGTGTGTCTGCAGGTGAACGCCGATTACATGGAGTGTGTCGCCCACAACGGCCCATCAGGTCATGGCGTGTACGCTGTGGCCCGCTGCTGTGTGGCGGCGGGGCTGAGGTGTCAGCCCTACGCTGGTTCTGAACCCGGATGGGTGGCGCAGTGTGTGGACTCTCAGCAGCACCTCAGTGGTGAGCCGCATGGAGGGGTCAAAGGTTAAATTCTAAATCTTTACCATACTGTAACTTTTCAACCGTTACCACGAGTAGATTCAGTAGATTTTCCTTCAGAATCTACTGGAATGATCGTGTTAACGGTTGAAAAGTTACAATAAATCAAAGAACAGAAACACTGGAGCTCCGCTGTTAAAGGGTCTGAATGACGGCAAGCTAGGTCTTCTCATGTTCTTGGAGCAAACATTTAAAGCAAATCCTGCCCGATGGCCTCAACAGCTAAAACATGTTCATAAAGACAAAGTAGTCATTTATATTCTCCAAGTCTCTTCATTTCTGGGGTTGCAGGATTTTCAGTTTAGATCTTCAAAAGCTGAAATAATGTTCCTGCTTTTGGAGCATCTTGGTCTTTATGGTACCATAGCAAGTTACCTGAGAGGTCATTGGATTTCTTCCCAGCATGAATGCAAACTACACCTCATGTCAGAACTGCTGGCCAACAGGCTTTCCCGTCGCTTCAGTTCATTCTTTTCCAGGTTGCACATCTCACTCCACAGCTGAGCTCCTGTCAGACTCACGGTCGCATCCTGGACACAGGAGGCACTGCCTGGCCAGGGAGATCGTCACATCACAGGCGGTGTGCTGCCACGCCTCGTCTCTGGAGTGCCACCTGGTGGAGAATGTTGCTTCAGACACAGACCAGGTGAGTCCTTAAAGTCCCCGAATTACTATTTTATTATTACATGTGTTCTCTTTCAGAAGAAAAATGACACACAGACATGTTACAAACTCTAAGACAGGATCTTCATCGGAGGAGACTTTAAGCTTTGCAGGTCTGCAGAGGATTGATCCCTTACCTTCTGCTGTCTGGGTTGTTCCTGCAGGTGGAGCTGTCCTGTCTCCCTGGTTGGACTTTGACAGACTGCAAGGCCGTCTCTGAAGGGTCCATCGTTGTGGAGCCGGTTGCTAAGGACAACAGCTGCCTGGTCCGTGGAGCAGCAGGAGAGAACAGGACTGCAGGCGTAGCCGTCTGCTGCAGAGTCACCCCGCAGAGAGATCCTGAAACTAAAGCCAACTGATCCCACCTCCATCTTCAACACTCCTAACACAGCTGAGCTTCTGTCATCCGGACAGGTTTACCTGCTGTCTCTCTCTGCTGGACTCCAAATATCTTACATTTAAATGCAGCAGGAGACGCGTGCTGCCTAAAAGTCTTTAGAGGTTTTGCTTTTTACTAAAATCCTATTTACCACAGAGTCAGAGATACTCTGAACGTGTAAATACTTGTGCATTGTTTTAATGTCGTGGTGCTGAGTGCCGGCAGCAGCAGGTTGATGACGGCTCTGCCGGCTGCTGGTTGTGGGTAATCAGCTTGATTAGCTAGCCTGTTCCCGCCTCATGGTAGGTTCTGTCTGGAGTGAAGCGTTAGCGGAGAACAGAGGAGGAGGGGTTTCTGCTCTCAGCCATCGTCTGTACTGAAGTGTGTAAAGGTAGCTGAAATAAAACCTCAATGCAGTCAACTGCTTTATCTCAGTCTGGCAGAACATGTGCACAAACACGTGCACACACGCACACAAACACACACATACACACCAAGGCAAAAGATTTGTGGAGGGTTTGTGCATTCCAGTTTATTTTATATCAAATTTCCCCTTAATCAAACTCTGATGTACAAATTAAAACTGCGTGGTAACATGCATTACAGAATCCTGCCATGTCAGAGGTGAATTCTCTAAATCCAAGGACAGTAAAAACCCGTATGTCGCCGTTCCCACCCACTCGCCCTTCCCTGCATTCCAGAATTAAAACAAGATCATTTTAAAGCCCCCCCCCGCCCTTAAGTCGCCGTGGTGATGCGGGGCTGATGAGACTCTGGAGTGGATGCAACTGGTGTTGCCAAGAGCTGCTTGTCACAGACTGCATCAGCACAAACGCAGCGGTGAGGACCCGTTTGTGACAACAATCCTCGCCACATGGAAACACTCCGCTTTACCACCAGCTGCAACGGCGCTGGAGAGCATATGCCACAGTCCCCGCTACTGCCCCAGAGCTGGGGGAGCAGCTGGAGAGACGTTCAGTCTGCTTCAGAGAGGAGGTCCTCCTGCTGTAAACACTGAACCTGTTAAAGCTGAAAACCATCCGCTGCTACCAGCTCTCACCAGGGACTTCTTTAAGACTATCTAGACTACATCAGCATCTACAAAGTTTAACCGCAGAGTGAACACGAGCAGCATTTTCCAATCATCCCGTCCTGCAGCCGCACAGGAGCGCCACCCTCCTGCCACATGGCGAGGCTGCAGGACGCACTTCTTGGTGTTATGACTGAGGCACCTCACGGAGTCGGACGTGGAGAGGAGATGGATCGGGAGGTTAAGGCACTTTCAGACTCCCGATCACAGAGACAGGATGAGGTGGTGCAGGAAAGCAGAGCGGCGTCTGGATGGAGCTGTGTTCATGTTCCAAAAGGCAAAGCAAAGAAAACCTTTGACTGGAGAGGAAGCCGAGGTCACCGTGACGCCAACAGCATGTCGCAATGATGAGTGAATGAGTGACACACACACTTGCATGTTTATTTTCACAACTTTTTCATAGTGTGTTGGTTTTTGTGCGTGTGTGTAACCTTGGCACCTAAAAAATAATACGCGCTCCTCCTACCCTCTGCCCCGGCCACACCGAAGGCCCGCCTCCGCTGACCTTCAAGGTCAGCGTTTTCTTGCATAAGGCTGAAGTTCCTAAAGATGCTGTCCAGCATCACAGGAAAACGAGGATTGATGAGGAGGATGAGACCCGGCACACGCAGGAGTGCTGAGCATGGCACTGCTTCCCCAGACACAGCCCGTCCTGTCCCCGTGGCAACAGCGCGGTCGCCACGGGTCAAAGGTCGAGTGGTTTGCTATCTGTGCGTCTGCATAAGTGGCACTGCAAAGGTGAAGAATTAAAAGCAAAAGAAGAAGAGGACTCCAGCTGTGGAGGAACTGACCCCGGCTGCTGCACTTCACAACAGCTGAACTGGACTATAAAGTGCATTCTGAAGCCCACCTCTCTCTCAAGTGCTCGTGTGGAGGAGTTTCTGTACAGAAGCCTGGGGTCAGTTCTTCCAGCGCAGCTTCAGACACAACCGACTGAAAAGTAAGAGTATGCACTGGAAATTATACTACTGTGGAACAGTGAAAATGTCTACCAGAAAACATTGGCAAATATGAGCGGAAAATTGTTAAAACACAACCCGAACCCGTCCTCCACCTGGCTGTCATTCCCAGTGAATGAATAATTAAAGAGGATAAACTGAAGTCATCCGTGATTGTGTGGAAGGATATTTGCACGTTTCACCTTAATCAACTCTGCTGCCCTCAACCATAATGCGTCTCCATCAGCGCCTTGGCTGGTCTGCAAGGAAGTAGTTCATATGTATTCATAGCTCCTTGGTTGCCATGGCGACTGTGATAAAGAGTTCTGATTGGCTTCCCATTGTCCTGCACAATCAGAGGTGAAGTGCAGCCCGGTTCCACCGGCTGCCTGGACCTGTGCTGCCTCTCCTCTGGGGGGTCCGGCCTGTTAGGGGTCCACGTCTTCCAGATCGCTCTTTGAATCTCCCAGCATCATGGGGGACTCTGACCCCTGCAGAGCACAAAGATGCTGTAGCGTGCTCCTCTGCAAGGCAGTGACAGCATTTCATGGCTATAAGACATTTCATTATCTGCAGCGCTGGAGCCAGAAAAAGTCTGGCAGCCTTTCATTGTGCTGACGTGATGACAAGTCAAGAAGAAAGGCTGCTAATAACATCTGTGGGAGGCAGAGGCTGGCTTCAAACGGGTGATCCATTTTCTTCATTGTGCTCCTTCTGGCGACGCGAGCAGCAGAAAAGCAGTGACTCACTCACAAGTCCTACTGGTGAAGCCTACCTGTCGGAGGCTGCGGTCTGCATTCTCATTGGCCGGGCTGCCGTCGGAGCCGTTACTGCTGCCGGACTGCTCCTTCTCGTTCAGCAGGGCCGTGGCATAGGCCAGCGTGTCCTGCAGATGTCAAGCAGAGAGCAGCAGGTGACGGAGCGAACACAGCGGCTGTTAGAGCTGCGCTGTGCATGCGTACCTGTGCAGAGATGGTGCGCTGGAAGGTTTTGTTGGTGGACGTCTCATTGGAGACGTTGCTCTGAGGAGTCCAGTAATGTTCAGTCATCTGAAGACAGAGTGATGCGTTGAGAACTCTCTGAAACAAATGTTTCTCAAGCACATATCAACAACATTCCCATTAACTCTGAAATCTCACTAATTGGATTTTTGATAAATTCTCTTAATGGAAACACCACAATTTTTAAAAAACTTGCAACTATTAAAAAAAGTTTTTGTGCTTAGAGGAGATGGTTTTTGGTGCATATTGAAACATACATTTTTCACAAAACTGCAATGGAAACACTTTTTAAAAATGAAAAGCCCTTCTTGATATGAAGTGTCTGCTCTGAGTGTTACAGCGGGCGCCACCAGAGATCCAACAGCTTCACAGCTCATTATAAGTTGTGTATCGAGCAGAATCGTACTGCTCCTCCGTAAAATCAACAACCAAGACTTCCTCTTCGCTTCATCTGTAGCTGCAGCTTGCAACCTAAAGTCTCCTTTGAGGACGAGTATGAGAGGTGACAGAAACTTGTTGTGTTTTCAAACATAAAAAATAGTCCAGGTGCTTATCCAGCTGAACAGAGTTCTCACATGCATGTGAGACTGTCAATTGACTAGCTACGCTGAACGTGCACTACACTGCTGTTACGTCACCCAAATGCTTCTTTCAGTGAATCAAATAAAACAATACTTGTTCTCCTCCTTCGTTGTGTTTTTAATGACTTATCGCATGAGTTGGTTTGTGTTTTATCACATAATATGATTTAATGGAAACTGTGTCATTGGGAAACTTCAGATTTAAGTTTCACATAAGTCAGTCCCTCCAGGATTTCATGATGTTGTGATCTCAACTATTAATACAAATTCAAGCGAATTCGAGATTAATTGCTACCCCAGCAACAATACATTTTCATCACAACATTACTGCAACTTTGACCAATCTACTGTGACAACAGTCATGGTGACGACACAACTTCATGACTGTTTCGCTTCCGACTCCTTCCTGGGAGCCGTGCTCTTTTCTATTAACTCTCTTTTTAACCCTTCCACTCTCTTTTGGTCCAGATGACTCCACCCACATATTGATGTGTGATTCCTTCCATGACAAATGTGGGCGGGATTTTATGTCTGCCATGGACATTAGTGAAACTCAAAAATCAATGATAAAAAAAAGTTCAGCCCACTGTCTTGTGGGGTCCAGATGACCCCACTTTTAATGTAAACAAGCAAAGGGTTAGGTCTTTTCTTCTGAGCACGCTGGGAGTGAACGGTCATTTGCGCTGAGTGCGAGTGTGCGCTCAGTGGCTGGGGGATTGTGCTGAGCAGAGCGGTCAGTCACATGGAGCCCAACATGAACAGAGTATGAAAGCATTTGTGATCATTTCAACATTACGTAGAATTGTTTATTTGTATGGAATCCTTTAATAAGAAAACAGACAATTTTATGTAAGGGACAAAAAGAAAACATATTTGCCCTATAATACATTTAATTCATTGTGGGGCAAAAATAAATAAATAAATAAATCGGAGAAAATCTAAATTAAGAGTTTTAAACTGTGAATCGAGTTGAGGCCTGACTGAATGGTTACATCCCTGGTTTACAGACATGACTACTGTTGTTAAGCTCCTCACAAACAGAGTGAGGGGGTTCCTCAAACAAAAAGGCTTGGGGATGAGGAAGGAACCAGACCCAGAGACAGTCCAGCTGCAGTATGACTCTTCTCTAGACTTTTCTTTAGGAACGTAACAAGACAAAAACAAAGGAATGAGTTATGATAGAGATTCAGACCATTGAAAACTAACATGGTGGGGCTTTGAAACCATTTAGAAGAACAAAGGCATGAATAAGAAAAATGGCACGTTACAAACCACAGGCATTCCTGTTGGAAGAAACAGCAGGACTCCTTTTCCTTCATTGTTCTCCTGCTGTAACCAGAAGAAAAGCTGCTGCCGTTCGGAGCTCACCTTTTTCTGCAGCCACTGCACCGCCCAGCTCCAGTGACCAGACAAGTCCTTGAAATAATCCTTGGCCTGAGGACACCTGAGGAAAGCATGAAGCAAAGGCGTCAGCGTGAGGCCTGCAGAGGAAGTCCAGACAGGAGGACAGGAACACTCACTTCTGAGCTAACGTGACTAAAAACTTCACACACTGGTAGCAGCGCCGGCTGTCCATGTTGTTGCTCTGGTGCATCAAAGCTGGGAAGAAGGTTCTGTTATGACAGCGCTCAGGAATAAAAGGCACGCTGCAGCACAGTATTCTGAGGGTTGCAGCCACTTACCCAGCAGTCCTTTGTCTGACTCAAATGCATATTTGAGCCTCTGCGACTGCAGCGGGTCTTCCACCATCTGCAGATGCAGGAGAAGTCAGACAGACTCCCAACAGAGATGCAGATGGATGGATGACAAACTCACCAGCAGCTCCTGCAGCATCTGGAAGACGTTCTTCAGCTCGTGGGGCGGAGCCGTCTCCAGCTGGGCCTGTGAGAGGATTGATCAGCGTTTCATGTCTGCTGCCCTGTCAGGCCGGCGGTGAGGCGCTCTTACCTTTAGTAGCTGCAGCACCCCCAGGGAGAAGGGCTCGTTACAGAACGAGCAGTAGGTCACCATTTCAATCAGCAGGGTCAGAGGTCCCGACAGCTCCCGCATGGCGAACATCACCTGCAGACCATCCCAAAAACCAGGTGAACACCAGGGCCGAGCAGGTTTCAATCACATGTGGACTCTGAAGCCCGTTACCTCCAGAAGGTAAGGCTGTCCTTCTGGAGTGAAGAGCGAGGCCAGAATGTCCGGGTGGAGCGGCAGCAGGGATGACGGGATGCTGCTCTGACGCAGCTTACACCCCCCGGGGGCTGCAGAGGACCAAAAAATCCAATCAGGTCAAGGCTATAGTGGCTACACGTGTCAGCCTGGACACGCCTCACCTTGCGTCCGCTGGGACGTGAGGTCAGAGTGCACGGTCATCAGGGCCAGAGTGCTGTGGAGGTGAAGAAACTCCCGAGCCTGAGCGGGACTCCAGCGCCGGTTCTGAAAAACCACAGACAACTCTGTTCATTCATGTCCGTCTCTGATTTCCGATGTGTGTTTAGGGAGCAGTCAAACACTGAGGGAGTGGAACTTGGTCCAAATGCCTCTACCTGGTTGTTCTGCCTGTTGGAGCCCAGCAGGAAGACGAGCATCCGGCGGTAAGCGCAGTGCTTCAGCAGCAGCTGACAGGGACTCCCCCCCTGAGAGACAGCAGCAGAATGAAGGCTCACAACCCCTCACCTTCCAACAGCCGCGTCCACAACAGGACAATTACCCTCTGAGCAAAGTTGCTGAAGAGGCTGAAGTACTGCGCGCAGTTCTTCACGTTCTCAGGAACATCTTTGTCCAGTAAGGACAGCAGGGCATCAGTCAGACCGTCCAGCCCGGGGTCACCAAAGTGCAGCGCGCTCTCCAGAGTCTTCTCCAGGACGGATGCCACCACAATCCTCACTTCTCGCACGCTGCACTCCAGCAGACAGGCCCTGCAGTGACAGGAATCACAGTCATCAGGGGGGGTGGAACTCTTTCTTGTGCTCCAGCTCTTTAAACTGGAAGTTTGGGCCTCAAACCTCCACTTAGTTTGACATTTTCTGTCTGTGCTGCTCATGCTCAGCAGCCAATCATGTGAGGACCCATCATCCCCTCTGCTAAACACAGGCTGGAGAGTGCTAAAGAAGGGAAGTAGCTGGGGGGTGGTGGGGGATGGAAGAGTTAGGGTGAGTGGGAGTGCTCTTTCTCACTCTCTTCTGTACCTTTTATTGCTCTTTTATTTGTATTTATTGGCATTTTACTCGTATTTCAGGTTCTTATCTAACACTTTATATTATTGTTTTAATTATTCACTCTCACGGTCCCAGGAAACGCAATTTCACTTAGTCTTCAATATGCTGTATGAAGGCAAGTGACAATAAAGTATCCATCCGTCCGTCCATCCATCGCATTAGGAAGCTACCGTCTGTAAATGTTCACATTCCTGAGAGTGGCGGCTATTTTGACCGATGGAAACGTGATGTCAGACGAGGGAAGCAGTCATGAATGTGTTGACATGAAGCCTCATGAAGAACTGAACCCAGCAGACACAAATTACAGTTTAGCAGTAATGTAAAATTAAAATTACTAGGTTCCCCAGACAGATGCAGTCTCATTATTTCAAACGTACTTGGTGGGTTTGGCAACCGTGAAAGAAGTGAAGCTGACCTGACTGAAGGTCCTCTAAACTAGAAGGGACAGGACAGAACATGAGGATCACCTGGTTACAGGTGTGTATGTTCACACAGCCTCACGCTGCCTTCACAACCAAACGCGATTCACGCATCACATTCTTTTCTCCTTCGAAACACAGCACATTCACAGCTCAACGCCAGTCCAAAAATGTGTTTGTGAGCTGGACACCCCAGTGTGGGAGGAGCTCCCAGCAGATGTTTCCAGCCAGATCGCTACATGGAGAAGTGTCTGTGTATGGAAGACACGGATGATGTTTAGAGATCAGGTTTAATTCTTTTGAAGAGTTTTACAAAATCATCAGTAATCCTGTCTCCTTGTCTGGGTTCATGAGATCATTCAGAGACTCTCAGTGAGCTTCACTCCTGCTGCTGGAGCTACATCTGAATGACGGACGCTTTCTGTCGCTACGTCCGTGGACTGAAGCGTTGTGCTCAATGCTCAGACCCTGCTGCAGGACCTCTGATCACACCTGCACTTTGACTTAACTTTGAAACTTTTAGAGGAATGGTCAGAGTTAAAAACAGAGGCACAGAGCCTTCAGAAACTCTGTCTGCACCTCAGTAGATGAATATCACAGGAGGAGAAATGATTCTAGGGTTCAAGCTGCTCGTACTGCTTGAAGCAGACGTGGTTTTCTTTTGTTGGGGTGAAAGTTTGGAATTCTCAACAGGAAATCCCGAAAAGCTGTACTAATACATATATTTATCAAGATGAAACTTGAGGAATGTGTGATTTGTAGTTAGTGTGTGTTGACAGGCGGTAAAGACTGTTGAGGATCGTCTCTTTTTTCCCTTTTGTTTTTGCTAAGGGAGATGTGACTGTAACATATGACTAAATGTATAAATTAACATGTTTGAATAAACTCAAAAAAAAAAAAAAAAGAAAGAATCTGGCAACATAGAGAGGTGCTCGAAAATGAATAGCCAGAAGTTCCTCCCCCTGCAGGAGCCAGCCACAAAAACGTAATTTGTGCCTGAAATCATTAAGTCCTCGACCAGAACCCCTCGTTTTAAGCTTCGACCTTTTTTCCCTTCGACATACCATAACGTCTTATGTGATCAGCTGGTTCACAGAGAAAAAAACAGCATTTGGCTGGCTTCAAAGGTAAAGGGGTGTAGTTATACAAATCTGAACACTTGTAGATACTGACTTAAAAGAAATCCAACTATTAACACACTCTGTTCATTTGAAGCTCATTCTGCACACTAAACTGTTAGACGGTTACAGTTTATTGACATTTAAAAGCTTAAAAGTTGATAGAACTGAAAAGTTTTTAGAATATAATTTCCTAAAGTTTAAGAAATTTCCACTTCCGGCTACAGATTGTTTCTGGTGTCCTCTTGCATGTGACCAGAGGCCCCTCCTTTCTTGGGGAGGTGATAAAAGGACACAAATAATAGAAGACTTTTGTTCTTCTGGCTGTTCTTTTCCAGTAATGGAGATGTGTGGACGTTGGTGAATATGTTAATGTGATATTCTTCATGAAAAGAATAAAACATAAACTGGACACGACTGCAGTGTGAATAGCATTTGGTGTGAACACAGCTTTAGGAGGATCTAAAAAACAGGAAAGACTTTTCTGGCAGAAGCAGAAAAACCTCAACATCAGGACATTACCACACCACCTTCCAACAAGTGGTACCTAATGATCTCTCGTCCTTCTGGTCCAACCAAGTACTGCACCATCCATTGGCAGGCCTCGCTGCTCTTGGTCAGCAGCACCTCCACCGCTGCCATCCACTCCTCCGTGTCCACCCTGCAGCAAAAACCAGATGAGTTCTTCTCAAGAAGGACGGAGGAACTTCCTGTGCACGGATGAGTTTCTCTACCGGAGCTTCTTCTTGGTGTGCAGGTAGGTGTGGAAGAGGAAGTGAACAGCCAGCTGGAGACTTTCCTTGGCCATGGGCTGGTAATCAGCATGCTTTAATTTGGTCTGCAAATATGGGAGCATGGATTTACTGTGTTTGTTTGCACTGGTTCAGGAGCAAGTTCTGATCAGAAACAGAAGGACAGTAGAATCTAAATGTAAGCATTTGAACTTTGGAGTCTCTGAGAGAAAACTGCTTCCAAAACAGAAGAGTGAGGTCATTCTGAGTACTAAAGCCTGTATTATTCTATGAATCACATAAAACAACAACACGTACTGCATTGACAGAGGCCAGTGAAAGCATGAAGTTGAAGTAATCGCTGTTGTAGATGTCTCTGTTCCTCATAAACTTCAGGTTCTCATCTCTCACAATCTGGAGAAGACTCAAAGAAAGTGGATTTCATGTCAGCGATGCTCAGACATGAAAGCAGATCCAGGAACCAGCATGGTTAGAAACATGGCTGTACCTGGTAAATGCTGGCGGGCATCTTCTCAACAAACAGGCCCTTCTTCTCACCCTTGCGGACTAGCCGAGTGAGGAGGGTCAGGCGGTCATTGTTGGCTCTTGGGGGGCGAGGAGATGACTGAGGGGAGACATCAGGGGACGATGGGGCAGAGCTGGGAGAAAAAAGGAAAATCCACATGAAAAACGGCATAGCAAAGAGCAAAGTGCTGGTCAGGGTATCAGAACTGTTGGAATAACAGGAGAAGATCCTGCTGAGCATCACCAGCATGATGCTGAGAATGCTTGACTCACAGCGTAAGATCTTCAGCCTCCTGCCTCATGATGCTCACTCGGCTCTTCTTGGGCAGAACAGGCGAGTTCTGATCGCTTATCTTCTGATAGAACAGCATGTATGCATTCCAGTACCTCCGGCGCACGTCGGGGTATGGGTTTGCTGCACACAGCAGTCACAAAACACTTCACTCACACTTGTCCCAGGAGTGGGTTGCACAGGAATTCCTCCATGTCATGAACTCACATTGGTCATAAACTTTGGGGCGGTACTCTCCACCAAAGCACTCGTACTCCAGAGTTTCGTCGTTCATGTCGAACTCCTCCACCACGTTGTCATTGAACTTGTACCAGCGTCCGCGGCTGCTCCCACTGTAAAACACAGACCGGGCATGAGGAGACTCAGCTTTTTCCACTCATTCATTATTTAGTAGACCTTCATGATATGAGAAAAATCAGAAATTGTGATGATGGTATGACTTGCTATGAATGGACAAATATCTAAAAAATATTTATAATAATAATAATAATAATAATAATGCATTTCCATTTCACTGAGTTTTCTTTAAATAATTTTGAGTTTGTTTTGCATTGAGTTTGAAGAACGTCGCCTGTCCAGGAACCACAGTGTCTCTAAATAACCGACGTTGGGGTGTTAAAGTGCTTTCACACCGAACCCGATTCATGTGGCAGAGGCGGACAACTCCGATGTCAATCAATGGTACAGGAGCGCTCTGAGACGAATTGAAGCCCCGCGGCGCGATTTGAGCGACTGGAGAGGTGTGAAAGTCTGCCAGCAACTCCATTTGAGTGGCGAGGCGCGAATCAGGTGGTGCAGCCAAAATGTAAATACCAGAAGTTTGGCAGGTCGCATCAGCCAATCAGGAACTCAGCTTTGGGCATGTGCCGCTTTCAGTGACCCGATCAGTGGGTAGAATATTAATCTAATACGAGTGTTTTGTTCTGTCGCACCGCTGCGGTTCTCTGGCTGCAGCCGACCTCCCGGACTTCAGCGCAGCTCGCTCAATACTCCAGGAGACGCACAGCCTGCTCGGGTCTCCTGAACTGTGATGTTTTACTTATTTTCCTTGAGACAGTAATAAAAAAGATACACTATCCCCCCCCCGGGACAGCCTTCAAACTCAGTCACAAAGTCCCAAACACAGCAGAGGCGGCTGTCATCCAGACACACCCCCAGAGTGAGATTAAAGCTCCAGTACCAAGAAAATCTTTAAGGATTTCATTTTATGTAGATTTTTGTAGAACTCCTCACAATAGTCAAATCTGATCTATGTGTCTTCCATTCATTGGAGGTATGGGGTGCTCGCGCCTTGGCTGTGTCTGTGCGCATTCGGGTGGCCGCTTTTGGTGGGGTTCTATGCAAACGCGTGTAGAGCAGAATTCCTACTCGCGTTTGCATGGACTTTTTATTGTGGCTGGCCGCTGGAATGCGCGTGACACAGCCAGTGTGTGAGCACCTTAAAATTTACAGACACCCACACGCAACCGCAGACTCATGCTCAGGATCGCATGTTTGACAGGCGGGGAGCAGCAGATTCACCGTGGGGTGAAAGAGGGGCGGGGCATCGATTTGCAGCTTAGAGGTTGGAGAGCTCTGATTTAATAGGAACAGTCGGCACGACGAAAAACCTTATTCTTCAACATCATATGTGTCTCCCATTCATTCTAAGTGAGACATCCACAGACAGAGCTGGTAGCTCCTCCCACATGCGACCACGGCGTCAGAAACACATTTTTTGACAAGTAGCGAGCAGTGAATGTGCCGTGCGGCGAAAGAGGGGCAGGGCACCTGAATTTGTCGCGCGAATGACATTTGCTGTGAAACCCCCTGAACAGATCACTAAACTCACAGTTCAGATCATTTAAAGGTTATAGCGTCACGGTCGGGATCCTTTTTCAGATCAGTGAAAAGCGGAAAAAAAAGGTAAAAATAACTAGATTAAAGCTAAAGATGTATTTTTTTGAAACGGTTACAACATATATTTTTAATAGTATTGTAATTAGGGATGACCCGATCCGATCACGTGATTGGGGACTCGATCGGAATCGGACTCCTTTTCTGATCAGGATTGGATATTTCATTCATTCTTATTATGATCCGAGCTTTATCTTTCATCTCATCATTCCGAATAAATACTCTACTCCAAGTCTGCATGTCATGAAAAGATCACAAAATGTCATCACCAGAAAACGCAGCAGAAAACGGCAACAGCTCAAGCAGAAGGCTAACGTAAACAAAGCTAGCTAGAAAGCTAACTTCCGGGACCAATAACTCTTTTAAAAACACTTTAAACTGACAGCAAGTGTCTCTATTGGCTTGTCATAACTCAACCAACAACCTATAAAGGTATTCCAACAGAAAAAGACAGTATTTTTTTTATTTTTAATGTGAAGCTCATCATGCTACAGGCAGACGGCTACACAGCAGCTGCTAACTGCTACATGCTAGCGCCATGATTTAAGTCCTTAGGACCCGAGCTGTCCTTTGATATGCCTGTTTTATTTATCTGACAGAGAAATAACAGTTAAGAAAATTAACTACTGTGGTAATAAAACTGAAAATGTGATGTCTTAAGAACTTAAAAAAGAATCACTGAATCTTAAAAAAAAAATAAATCAATAAAACTAATAAATTAAAACTAATAATGAAATCAGCTATTCATGAACACTCATTAAATTTTATGCTAAAACAAAGCCATGATTTATTTTTAATCATTTTAAATGAGGTCAGGAATCACATTTGGTCAAAAATGTTCAATAGCTCTAAAGATGTTAAAGCTAAAGTCACTAAACTTTATCACATGACTAATTATCACTTATATAACAAGAAAATTGTATTTTCTTTCCTAGTTTATATTATTATTATTATTTATTATTATTTATATTATTATTATATTATTTGCTGTATTTTACTTGTTTATTAACGATACTTCACAGAAGTGTTTTATTTATGTTTTAAATGATAAAAGAAGGTTAATGAAATATAAATAAGGGACAACACTAATCTGTTTCTTCAATTTATTCATGTTTAAATGTCTTATAAAAGTATCTGATCGGGACCAGTTATCGGCAGATACACAAAATCAAATGACTCGGAATCGGATCGGGCCCAAAAAACCTGATCGGGACATCTCTACTTTTAATTAAAAGTTCTTCAAAACACAAACCCACATTAAACACATCAAAAATGTGCTCATTGAGGACTTTATATAAAAAAACACTAATAACATCTTTGATCTCATGAATATTCCTTTACATAAAAAAATACTCAAGATGTTCACATCAACAAAAGTGCATCATTAGGCAGCGACTTTGACGATCGTTAAAACAAAGATGGTAGGCGTGAATTTGAGGTGCAAATTATGCGTTTGATTGAAAATGTTATTTAAATGATGCACGCCAGGAGGTGGGGGGTGGGGGGTCTGTGGTACACCTGTGTGCAGGTGATCAGATCTGTTAAACCCCAAACAGACGTACTTTTTTTCTCCACATCCTCTGAGATGTTTCTCTCAGTCATGGTAAGTCTTTTTTGGTCACGTGTCGTGAAAAATGTTTTTTTTTCTTCATACCATCAGCATGTATCACCATGGCTCCAGTGATTGGTCAATGACATGAAGAGCTCCATACCTTTGGTTTAATGCAAAGAACTTTATTTGATTTATTACTTCAAACTACAGAGAGATAGTTTAGCATTTTTGCAGCCAGAGACCACCTATCAGCATTTATGCCTCCTTCTGGGGTACGCCTACCGCTCTGGCCTGACACCGCCATGACGGTACATTTTCAGTTGATTGTGGAGGTCTACTATTTCGTCTCTTCGATTTTTCCACTGGCAGTTAAACAGATTCATGTGAGGACAGAATTGTGCAGGTCAGAAATACGTGGTCCAACTGGGTTGAGGGTGCTTCTTTATGGACATTATTAGAAATTTTGGAGCATCTCTAGAGTCAGAAATGTGAGACAAAATGAAAACTAAATCAAACCAAATCTAATGCAAGACTGCTTAGGTTAGGGGTGTAACGGATCACAAGCTACGGTTTGGCACACACACGTGTGTATATATATATATACACATATACACCTTTTCCAAAAATAAATTTTAGGCTTTTTTCCTGTTGTTTTTTTGCCGTCGTTTTTTTACTTTTCACTGAACCGAAAAATGATCCAAACTGGGACGCTGGCCGAACCGGGAGTTTGAGATCCGTTGCACCCCTAATTTTGGCTGATGCCAACGAAAAGCACAGACTTGTCAACATAGCGAATGCCACTATCACACATGAGAAGTAAACCAGAGTGTGACCTAATACGCCAGACTGAGTCATTCTACTGACAGGAAGTTGAGTTGATTCTCAACACGTCTGGGAAGTTTTCTAACGGCAGACCCGGCGAGCATGGCACTGGTGTTCAGCGTCTGTCAGAGAAAGTGTGACAGGAGCCAGAGCAGCATGGCTTCATTCCACCTTCCCTATGAACGTTCTTGCCTCCCAGACTGGCATCTGGACACGCTTACAATGGAGAGCATCCCACAGTCTGATGCTGCATTCATGTGCCCCAAAGAGGCCTTTGAGCTTCTGCCTGCAAAACTGGAGCAGCATTTTTTAAACGCTTGGACACCAGCTTTACAGCTTGAAGCTGCACAAACACAAACCCTTCAGAAGAAGCGGGCTCTTACCGTCTGTCCTTAATGAAGGAGTAGTAGTGTCCAGCATGTGCCTGGCCGCTGTGCACCACCACTCCCACCAGCTCATAGTTCTCTGAAATGGTAACTTTCTTCCTGGGCGAGCCTCCTGACGCCCCATCTCCTCGCCCCTCGCCACCCTCTCCTCCACAGTCCTGACGAGCCATTCCAGAAACCGTGTAGGGCTCCATGTTCAACACCCAGGGGAACTGCTCAGCAAAAGAGAAAGACTTTAGTCCAACGGCAGCCCAGGTGTGGGTGTCAGAAGCCTCTCGTACCCGTATCTGCTCGTCATATTTGATGGAGCGCCCGCTCTCCCAGTCGAAGCCGAAGCGCATGAGGTGGATACAGAGGACGCTGGGCAGCGACTTGATGCACGTCCGCTTCACTGTGGTCCTCTGTGCAAACACACTCTTTAACACATGCTGCAGGAGCAAGAGAAGACAGTGGACAGCACACAGACCTTCTCTTTGCATTTTTCACAGTAGTACGCATTGCTGCCCTCCAACACCTCTCCTCTAACAAACTGGTCCAGGGAGATCTCCAGACTCTGGCAAGAAGTCACCCCGAGGTTCAAAGCCATAAATGTTTCTTCTCGCTCGTATCTGCAAAGGAAAACTCTTACAGTCAACACTACATTTCCAAACAAGTTCAATTTAGGGAAGAACTGCTGCTCACCGATGTGGACAATCTTTACAAATCTTCTGGTCAGAGAATATTCCCTGAAATGTGTTCTTAAATATTTGTTCTCTGCCGATTTTCTGCAGGTAAGAAGTGGGGACGTGGGGGGGTTCAGTAAACCTGAGCAGACATGAGTGCTTTGTTCTCACTCGTGTGAAAGTGATACCTTGAGATGTTCATCAAGCTGGTCCACCAGGCTAGTGAAAAACTCGTAAGCGTCCTGCTGCTCTCTGACATACAGCTCCCGGTTCCACATTTTAAAGATCTGCAACACATGAGCGTTAGAGCGTGGCGCCGGTGGCTCCTTTACCTACACCTGGTGGTGTAAGGAAACTAGGGCTGGGTATCGATAATAATTCCAGAAAGATACGATTCAATTCACAAGAGCCTGAATCGATACAATTCAGATATTTTTAGATTCTTTCAATTCTTCAATTTTATTCAATTTTGAGTTTACACATTTATACACATTTGTTTAGAAATACATGAATAATCTACTATAAGATTTGAATATATTTATATTAGAGCTGTCAGGCGATTAAAATTTTTAATCGAGATAATCGTATTGTCTAGAGTTAACTCGCAATTAATCGCAAATTGATATGTGGCCTTTTTTTTAAGGAAAAAAATGTGTGCTTTGTGGAATTTAGCAGTTCTAGATTAATTATGAAAACAAGAATGGCAAAATTAATAGTTTTCATCA
>NC_050515.1:28790772-28815982 GCF_002922805.2 Oryzias melastigma | reverse complement strand
TTTGTGGGCGGCGAAAGAGGGACGGGCCACACACTCAAAGCTGAGATTTATCTTTTCATCTACAAATAACTGGCGTTGTTTAAACTACGTTTAAAACGTCCCCCGGTGCGCTTGCTGTTTGGAACGTCGGGGGTCCGCAGCTCTCGGGACGCGGCGCCGGACGCAATTCCATTTAACATTGGCATCAAGCTAGCGGACTTTAGCTTTATGTGCTAAATCGATTTTTATTTTTATGAATTAATAATTGATCTGTTAAGCTTAAATCGATTCAAATCGATTAATCGATTTTATCAACTCGGCCCTAAAGGAAACGGCTGGAGGCTGTCTCTGGGATACCTTCCAGAAGTTCTCTGGCACATAGTACTGCAGCTTGCTCTCCATCAGATGACCAAACAAAGACTGGACTTGGTAGAAAACACTCTCCTCAGGCTGGTCTGTGTCATCCTCGATGGATAGAACAGCCTTTAGAGAAAACAAACAAATGTTGTAAATGAAGAATGAAAGGAAGAACTTCTGACAGAAAACCAGAGTACCTCAGGTAAGCCAGGCTGCATGTACAGCTGCTGGAACACGGCGTTCATGTAACACGTGGCCCCTCCATTCTTCAGTCCCACGAAGCCGGACACTGAGCGGCTCTCCACTGGGGGTAGGTACTAATGACACAGATGAGACTTTAAAATCCCTGTGGGACCGTGCATCTCATGAGTGTAGCTGGGTGGAGCGTGTCCAGCCGGTGTCTTACATCAAACTCCTTGCAGAGGGAAGGGTCAGACTGGTGGTGCATGGACAGCAGCTCCCTTGTGATGAGGCGCAGGTTGGACAGAGAGCTGTCAGCCAGCATCACCAGCACCTCATAGGCTGCCAGTCTGCTGCTTGCTGTGCTGCACCTGGGCGGGCGGACACACAGCTCTCACAATCCATTCTGCCCTTCCAAACCCATTCACCTCTTACCTTCCCTGGCATATTTTGATTCAATCAGTGTTGGAGGTGTTCAGGTTAACCCTTTAACACCTGAGGCGTCGGCAGTGATGCTTAAACTTAAAATCTCTAACATACTATAACTTTTCAACCGTTAATACGATCATTCCAGTAGATTCTGATGGGGAGAAGCGGCTCATCGTGTTATTTCGAGTGAGCTCGATTTGAGCGACTGGAGAGGTGTGAAAGTCTAGTAGTGACAGAACTAGAAAATGTCAAACTCACTATGTAGTGCACTTTACAGTGAGTAGGGGGGGGATTTGGACACAACCACCGTCCTGAAGCCACTCAGAGACAGTTCTCCCGGGAGTCACGGTTTTTCCGAGTCCGACAGGGCTCTCACACAGAGCAGCCGGACAGACTGGGGTCCGAAGTTCACAACGTAACAAAGCACACTCCCGGTCACAGACATGACAGCTATGAAATTGCTGCTCTGCTCAGAGAAACGGTTTGCTTGTGGAGAGCAGCTGATCTGTTCGCGCTTCAAAGACCACCATACCCTCTACGCATGACGTTAAGTCCAGCGCAGTAAAGACACACGATCCAAATGGACTGTTTACATGAACCACGATCAGATCAACAATCCCCTGTGTTGATCTGAAGGAAATTTGTGTCAGAACGAGCCTGATTGGGCCAGAGGATTCTGAATGTTGTGTTTACATGACACATTTTTATTCTGATCTGGTGTTTATTCCGATTACTTGTGTCAATGTAAACACAGCTAATGTCAGAGTCTCAAACCAAACCTTATTTAAAGCATATTTAAAGATCTACAGTGAGAACTGAGAGGCTGTTCGTGAGAGAGATTTTCCAGAAACAACAGTACTTTCAGCTGGGAGCTGCAGGAGATTATGAAAAACCCAAATCTACTGGAACATTTTTAAGGTTTGAATTCAGTAGACTTATTAAAAGACACTGAACTTGGGGTAACATTATTCCAAACAGACATGAGGCTGACAGATGTGTGTTGACAAAAGGTGAATCTTTCGTACTTTGGGTGGAAGTCGTAGTTGGGGGTGGGTGAAGGTGTTGGGTTGGAGCTGTTGATGATGATCCGTGACGCTCGAAACAGAAAGTCGTCCAGCAGCTGCTGGATCAGAGACGGGCCTGTGAAAGAGAACATCCCATCCTCAGCGCTCGTCCCTAAAACGCTGGTGTCTGTGCACGAGTGCGCACGTCCTCACCGAGATGCTCCTTCTCTTTGCCGCAGAGGGACAGCAGTGTCTTGATGAGCCGGAGGTGTCCTGCCAGCAGGATGTTATCAGCCTCGCTGGTTTCCATCTCTGAGCTCCAGCTGGGCTCAAAATTGTCGAGCCAGGAAATTTCATCCTCCAGCATAGTAGCTGCGCTCACTTTTAACACTTCCATCTCTGAGGCTGGAAAGATTACAATGGGGCAGAGCACAGATGTGTGGAGATGTGCTCCATTCTAACATCATTTTTACAGAGTGCACGTGTTATACACAGAAGCTGAAATTCGGACTTACTCGTAAGGTCATCTAAGAGCTGGCATCTGAGGTCAAAGTACTCTGTGCACTGTGACAGCAACCTGAGAGAGAAGGAAGAATCACTGAGAGGTCTGCAAAGGCTGCAGAGGGTTGTGATTGGCTCTGACTGTACCTCTGGTTAACACCTCTCATGACAGATGTAGGACTCCATAAGGGGAGCTGAGCAGTGAGGATGACCGACAGCAGGAACAGGTTAGGTTTTTGAACTTCTTGAAAGGCGGAAGTGTCCGACTGGCTCAGGGTGTACAGCTGATCACAAGCAACACGGCGAATCTGTCAAAGGAAAAGAGCAGTGAGCATGGGCAGAGAGACTGCATCTGAGTGGTCTGTCCGGCCTCAGCTACCTCTGCGCTGGGGGATCCCAGCAGGATGTCGATGATGAAGTCACTGACAGAAGGGAGGCTGTAGAAGGAAGCTGCAGAGACAAAGCAAGCACAAGGTTGAAGCCTCTGGTGTCATCAGAGTCTTTGTAACCAAAGGACTGCAGTCTTACTCAGCTGCTGGGAGCGGAGCTGCAAACAGGTAACCAGCAGCGACAGGGCCTCTCGGGCAATGATGGCATCCTTGGTGGAGACGCTCTGCTGTCTGACACATATCCCAGCATGCAGTGTTGTTGGGGTCGTCTCCCCTTCGCTGCTAGAGCTGCAGTTACTGCCTACAAGCACAACAACATCTGTTGAGATGAAATGACGGAACAACAAGCAGAAGAGTGTTTGAGCTCTTACCAGTGCTGCTGACTCTTGTACGGACTCCTTGGGGCAGAAGTGAGCTATGGGTCTCTCTGATTGTCTGTGGACTGCCAACCAGGTCCAATCGCCCCGCTGCAGCTGCCCAGGTCAGGCGCATGAAGCAGGCTACGGTGGAGGTGAAGTCACCCACTTCCATGGTCTAATGAACACATCAACTGTTAACTGAGCTTGTGAAAGTAGACAAGAAGAGGAGTGTTCTTGTACCTGGATTGCCACTCGGGCCGCAGGGATGATCTCCTCCACTCGGATGGACGAGCGCTCGGACAGAGACATCTGTCTGTACGAGGCCTTCTCTGGAGTTCCACACAGAGACAGCTGCCGGCCCGCCCGCCCTGCGTTACGGAACGGCCGAGAGGACAAAGCCTCGCCGTCCCGGACAATGTCATCATCCAGGGCTGTGGGCATGCTCTGACCCACCAACAAGAACCTGGGAGTCAGGACAGAAGAGTTCAGCCGGGCTGCCAAAGTTAGCAGTTCTGCAAAGTTTTGAAGCAGAAAAAAAAAGCTCAAATTCCTGACGTTACCAGAGAAAATGACTTTAAAAAGTAATTACTTTACTTCAGTTGCTGGATAAATCTGTAATTAAATGACTTTATTCATTAACTCATTACCTATTTGAAAATGTAATTCCCTACTCGTTACATTACTTTTTTCATAACCAAATTCTTAAAAGAAAAGCAGCTTAGTATAAACTAGATCCTCTTGTCTTTCATTTAACTATACTTCTAAAGCACCGATCATGTTCAAAGAGTGAACATGGATTAAGACATAACCTAGCTTCATCAGAATTCAAAAACAGCCTGCCCTACTTTTTTTTTTGATTGTTTTCTCATTATAACTTGTTTTAACGAGAAAACAAACTTTGTTTTCTCGTTAAAACAAGGTAATGGAGAACCTCTCTCTCTTTCCTGCATGAAGACGCTGAGACTTTACCTGATTTAAGTCTTTATTTTGAGGTTAACAACAAAAACAGTAGAAAAACAAAGCTCACTAAAAGTTGTTTTTTAGTCTATTTTTGTTTATTCGTGGATCTTTGCCCTTTAAATGTCTTCATTCCATCTCATTCATCAGCCCCCTCCATTGATTTCCCTAAAAACTCTGAACAAACAGGTTGATTGACAGACCTAAGGGCTGACGAGTGTTTCTGCATGGTGCGTTCACTGAGCTCCGCACATCAGCAGCAACAAAGCAGTTTATCAGAGAAAATGTCAAACACTAGAACTGATCCATATATGATAAATTGATTTAATTTGTCGACATTTTTTTTTGGGCGGGGGTCTTTTGTTTTGCTGCAGATTGCAAAAAATTGACAAAAGACTTGTAGCAGACTGAGTTGAACCGAGTGACTGCTTGGGTCCACTAATGTCCAGAGTTCAATGAAGGCATCATTCGCAGATTCTTGTCGGTCCTGAGTTCTGTCAACCAACCTGTTTGTTTGGAGGCTTTAGAGAAATAAAGGGAGAGTGGATGGTGTGTGAGACGGAATGAAGGCGTTTGAGGAACATAGATCCTCTAATAGATAAAAAAAAACAGACAACAGACTTTTGTGGAGCGTTTTCTTCTATCGTTTTTGATGTCAACCACAAAATAAAGAGACTTAAAGACTCAAGTTGAGTCCCAGTGGCTCCATGCAGGAAAGAGAGAGGGGTAAGCTTCATTCTTTGTTCTCCATTATCTAATTATAACAAGAACTTTGTGAATGCTAAATAAAGTGTGCCTTATTTTTAAGTGGTTAAAATGTCTTTTCTTCAGTCAGAAAGGCTAAAACCGACAGCAAAGGAGCTTTTTTCAGCTTCCGTAGAGACACTGCGTTAGGAAAATACAGCGTCTTGATTGGATAGAACCTAGAGCAGGGGTCTGCAACCTTCAACACTCAAAGAACCATTTGGCTTGATTTCGTACTGACCACAAAACCTGTAGGAGCCATAAAGTCTTTTTTCTCCGTTCAGAAAAATAAAACATAATTTGCATTGTTACTATTACGATAAGTATAAAACAACTGTCAGGGTCTTTTTTCTTCTTTTTTTTGCATCAAACAGAGGGATTTTTTTTCAAGATATTGAGAGTTTATACATTCACAAGATTTCTTTTCAAAATAAAAGAGGTGATCATTTCAGTGCAGCAAACGTCTGATGTCAGTAGTGATTAAAAAAAACTACCATACACAATTTATTATCATTCTTGGAGCACCCAAGAAATGTGTAAATCTAACAAACTAATATTAAATCAGAGATATTTAAGAGAACATTACCTTATTTTTGGAGCATTTGGCACACTTAAAATCCTTGAATTTTGTTCAAATTCAGTAGAAATTAAGCTCTATAATCCAGTGCACCTTGTACACAGTGTTAATAAATCTGTAAAAATGTTTGACTTTGGTATACTACGAAGCAGAACTGCTTGATGGATTGTTGGAGCATTGTGGGTGCTGTGGTCAGTAGCTTGTGGAGTGACATGTGCTTCCACCATTAGTGAATTAGTTGAATAAAGTTTGAGTTATCAGACTTTTTTTTTCTTTTGCTTTATGCACCATGTTATCCAAAAAATATATTGCTTTTTTTAATGTAAAACATTTTATTTTTCCTTAACCATGAGAGCCACAAAGGAGAGATCAAAGAGACACGTGTATCTACGGAGCCTCGGGTTGCAGAGCCCTTATTTAGACCAATCAGCATGAAGCCCCTTGTCTGTGATTTGGTGGCACAAACATTACGTTAAACTCTGAGATTTGAACAATAAAAAATAAATAAATAAATAAAAAATACAGAGAGAAACACATCAGAAAACATTTGTGCTGCAAACACAAGAATGTATTTTGCATGCAAAGAAAGATTTTGAAAGCACACCTTTAATATTCTCATTAGCATTTCTGGAAGTTTTGTTTTTAAAACTAAATATATTTTTTTGCAATTTAGGAAATTTTGATCTCAAATTTCTGTTCTCAATGTGGTGGCACAAAAACCACTTCAGACAGAGACAGCTACACTTTCCTGACACCAAGTAGACATGAGGTAACATGACATTTGAGAAGGTATCTAGAGAATGAAGAATCAAACGGCCCGTTTCTGTTTATGCATCAAAGCTCTGTTTCCTGTGTTTCCTTAATATTACAGTGAGAGTGATCAGCAGCTTCCTGCTCAGCAGGAAGCCGGGTGACAGGCGCCGTGTCAACACGCTCGCCTGCCTTCAACTCTGCAGAGCACAGCCTGCAGTCTTCACTAACGGTTGTCATAAATACAACACGACCGGTTCAGAGCATATTGCCGGATATTTGTGGTATAACATGTAGGAAGTCTAAAAATACTGAACTCAACTGAAGAAGCTTCAAGCTCAAATGTAAGAATGGTTTTCTTCACCTCGCTAACTGAAGACATATGGAGTAGACCCCTTGTCTGGTCTCATAGTCCACTTCTGATGGGATGGAATCTCGTTGCATAACATTCACCACCAGACTGTAAAAACACAGTCGTCAAGGAAAAATGAAAAAAGGAAAATTCTCTAATGGAATACAGCGAGCTGTGAACAGTGATGCTTTTCTGCTGGTACCTGAGACCTCCTGCTTTGAGGAAGTTATCGCAGAAGGACTTGCTGCTGGTTTTGGCCATCTCATCATCAGAAGTGGGCATGAGCTTTGAACTCAACACCTGACAGAGAAATGAATCAAGGAAAAGATGCATAAAGCCAAAAATCTGCTTCAAAGTTCGAACAGTGCTGGTTAAAAAGAACGAGGGCTCGTACCTCCAGGTTATACAGAACTCTGAAAGTCGACATGCCAGGAGCAGAAGATCTAAAAAGAGACTCCAGGATAGATGCAGCGCTTGGCTGGTGCTGCTGCTTGGAGGTCATGGATGGTGAGCGAGAGCCGGATCCTTGGCCCAGAGTGAAGAGTGTCTTCTGCAACAAAGGAAGAAAAAACAGTAGCAAGTCTCTAAAAAGAAGACTACGAAGTTTCTTCTAGAAGAGCTGCATAACTGATATCTTAAAGTCCCCCATGACATTTTTTTTAATCTAAAAAAAATAAGTTCCCAATAGTGTTTTAATTATGATGATGAAGTTTTTAACCAAAATCCCACAACCTAAATGTCTTAAAAAGCCATTTTTCATGTTGATCTGAAGCCTCTGTTTCCAAAATCTCCTCTGAGGGGGCGTGGCTTTTAGTAGCTCCGCCCCTGATCCCCCCGTCTGATTATGATAGCTCTGTGTCTCTCTAGCATAAATCTTCACCGCTGCTCCATAAAAACATCCATCAATCTGGGTAATGTCCAGCCGTATGGTTCTGATCCGGATGTCAGCTGGACGAGGAAGTGAAGATCTTCATGGACAGAACTTCCTCCAAAATCCTGATTCTTTCTCCTTCCAGTTCACCAAAGACTCTTTTAGCTAATTCTCCAATGTTTATTGACTGTGATCAATACATTCAATCATTGGTTTCTCAGAGTTCTTGATAAAATAATCAAAGCTAACATCAAAATGCTCTTTCATTGATTTACAATCCTTTCCAACTGCGGTCAAATGAGCCGCCGTTCACATTTCCGTGGTCACATCAAGAAGCTCCGTGGAGTCTGGTGGAGATTTTCCAGCGTTCTCAGTCCTGCTACCGTAAGTATTGGATGAAACTCACACCAAAAATCCAGTGATGCTGATTTGACCACAGAAATGTGAACGGCGGCTCATTTGACTGCAGTCAATGTGAAGATACCATCTTCTCTTCTCCAGAACCTGAACTAGACACTAGGAACAGATGAGGGTTTAGTGCATGTGCAGCAGAGCTGTTGATGGAAAGAAGATCATTCATTCAAACAGAATCTGTCCAAGACAGTTTGATTGATTTAAAGGAGAAATACTCGGAAATGTAAAAACTAAATGATTTCTTATTACATGTGTTCTCTTTCAGAAGGAAAATGACACACAGACATGATAAAAACTCTAAACACAGGATTTTAATTGGAGGGGAACTTTAAAGTCTGAGGAATCTTTTGGGCACCTGGTGGCTCCAGACGCTGGATTCCTTGGGAACAAAGTTGTCGAGGGCATCTTGCACTTCAGGGTCAGTTGGAATTAGAAGCAACAACTTCCTCACCCGAAGAGTGATCCTGTTTAAAAAAATCCAACATGAATGAAAGGAAAGAAAGCTCCAGACTGCCTTCACTGTCTCTGCATCCAAGATCAATTTTCTTTTATTATTTAAATGTTTCTAAGTTCACCAAAGTAAGGATTCACATTTATGAAACAATGGATGGGGATTGTTGCTTTACACATAAGGAACCACAGCAGGACTGCAAATAAAGACAAAAAAGAGTGAATCTAACAGTACTAGGTAAAGGTACAATCTCACCTCGGTTCATCCAGGTTGGCCAGTTGATAAAGCATTTCAAAGACATTACAAACCAGAGCCATCACCACACCAGGCAGCGACTTCTCCTACAAACACAAACCAGGATGAGACTGCAGAAGCTCTAGAGCTGACACCATTTCTGCCGCCACATATGCAACCACACCTGCTCCAAGGCGTAGGCCGAGTTAAAGACAGCAGAGCTGGAACTGCTGGAGGCAGAGGCTGAGGACTCTGAGCTCCCAGATGGAGTTCCAGTGCCTGAGCTCTTCACCGTCAGACTCTGCTCGTCACTGAAGCCCAGCTGGGACAGGAGCTTCTGGTCCCGATTCATGGTCAACTGACACACAGCAGAGAGGCAGAGAATGAACCACAGAGAGAGGAAGGACATGAATTCATCAGCCATAAACACCAAAGTGTGCTTGCATGAGAGAGTAACACAGCACTTGAGACTCACCACACTGTCATTGGCAAAGATCTGGACATTGTCAACAGGGCAACTCAAGTGCTCTGAGATCTTCCAGCGGATATTTCCTACCGTCTCGTTACTGTGGGTCTGAAAACAGATGAAACAGTGAGAAGGGAGCCAACAACATGTTTAATACCAACTGTTAAGAATACCTCTAAGGTGAAGGTGTCTTTGGTTGACTCATAAGTGATGTGAAGAACAACAGGGTGTCCATTAAAGGAGGCACCGTGAGGTAGAATAGTGCGAGGAACCGAGTACATATCCTGTGGAAAAAAGGGTCAACTTTCCTCTGTGGTGTAGAAAATGACACAGATCATTTCCCCAACATGTCATCAGAATTGCTCCCCTACCTCTATGGTGATGACGTAGCGTTCAGCCAATAGCAGCAGTCTTTCTATTATCACCAGTTTAGTGGATCTACAGATCAACCAACAGAAGCGTCTCACCAACACTTGAAAAATGGATTTGGCTAAAACGCTTATATGTTGTGAGGTAAACGTCTGAAACTATGCTCTTACCCAAACCCCCCTCTGTACCTGGAAGGTGACTGTACAGATGTGGCCACAGTCGGCATGGCAGTGGCTGTCAGCATCTTGGTTGCCTTAGTAACAGCATGCGTTAAAGTAGGCCCACCGAGTGCCGAACTTGCTGCCTGAGAAAGAGAAACGAAGCGTGAAGCAGGGCGGCGATCACTGTCAGACAATCACGGACAGTGAGTGGCAGATTACCTCCAGTCGCTTGTAACAATCAGCAATGAACTTCTTGTGCAAAGAGACAGAATCCTGCGAAACAATAACAATGTTCTTTAATCTTATTTTATGTTCAAAAATGAAAAACAATTTTAGTTCTTGTTGGTGTGTTTCTCTACACATGTGTAACAGTCACAAGATCACAGGACAGTAATGGGAACGTGCAGACCTTCTTCATTTTAGGGTTGAGGTTGGTATAGCTGTATGTGATGATAAGTTGGATTGCTTCATTGGCTATCTCTTCATCAGGAGTTTCCATGGCAATGCGCCACAGAAAATCCATGCCTGCCAGGTCAAGGCGCTCCACACACTGTAATCAGAGCATAGAAGCACAACTCAGCGGTCATGTGACTCAAGGAAAGAGCAAAACAAGCAGGAATCAAAGACTCACCAACTGAGTTCCCTGACGTTTCAGGCGATGGTCACATAGATTGACATTCTCAAAAAAAGTCTTGAACAGATTAAATCCTGTGAAACAAACATAAGCATGTAACTTTTACCAGAATCTGCCATTTAAAGAACCAAAATGACTCACCATTCATGGTGATTTCATAGGGCTCCAGTTTTAAGATCTTCTCCTTGAAGAGCTGTTGCTGTACATCACTCTCCAGATCATGTTGTCCTTTGGTAAACCACTCAAAACACATCTGTAAACATACATGGATGCTTTTGGTTTAAATCTGATCGCTTTAGCATTATATAAATCTAAGACGATTTAGAAAGAGTTGGATGTTGAGATGATTTTCAACAGCAAACCTCAAAAAAGAACATAAGACAGAATTCTTCTAGCACTTAGCTTTTCCCGTGACATTTAGTTTCAGAGCATTTGCAGCCCACCAACTACAAAGAGATATTTAGCATTACCTGCAATAATACTAGTGTGAATACTGTAAGCTGAATTTGGTCGTTAACGATGCAAATGCTGATAGCTGAAGATGCTGAAATTGATGGCTAAAACACTGAAGCTGATAGCTGAATTCGCTGAAGCTGATAGCTGAAAACGTTAAAACTGTTCCGGGTGCCGTTGAAAAGTTACAGTATGTTTAAGATTTTGTGTTTAAGTGTCACCGGTGACGCCTCAGGTGTTAAAAGGTTAATGCTTGAAATAACCTCAATCCATCAATGAACCAACCACATGAAATATTCTCGTACCTCCCGATCCAGCTCACACACATCTGCCCCGGAAACCAGGCACTCCCAGAGCTCTTTGGCTCTGTTCCAGACCAGGTACAGGCTGGCCTCTTGAAGGAAAAACGCCAGGAAGCGGAGGTGGCTGTCCAGATACTGAACCAACGTGAGAGAGAGAAGTCATTGAAGGACACGGATTAACAATGACAAAGACTGCATTACGTGTGTAGACAGACAAACCTCTTGGTAGGTGTACCTCCCGTCCACCAGAGTTGAGCTGGAGAGACCATTATTACCAGAGGCGGTTACAGCCAGTCTGTGGCAGCACACCAGCGATCCGGTGATCAGCTTGACGATTTCAAAATTCTTTTTCAAGTCCTGGATGATGCTCTGCGGAGAGGAGAGCATGGAGGATTACCCCAGAGAAAGTTTTTCAGCAGCATCATATAGAGTCATACCTTGTCTTGTTTTTGATAGGTCTGCTTGATAAAAGAACGGGTGATCTCGTGCAGCTGTCGGAGAGCAGGAACAACCCAGACGGCCTGAGGACTGCTCTGCTGAGAAGCCTGTTCAATCACAAGGAAAACCCTTACCAAAGCTCAGAGGAGACTCCAAAGCAACACCAAAAATGACACTCTTTTACTTCATCAGACCACATTCCTCCCAGACTCATCGCTTTTGAAAAATCAAAACTTCATGACATGGAAGGAAGAAGAAAATCAGAGTCACAGATATAAAACGCTGACTTTGAGGCTTAAAGGGGCCATACCATGATTTTCTAAAGCCTTTCAGAATAAACTATATCCATACAAATGATCATAATTACCTTTGGAACACTTAAAAACATTTTTCTTATTAAATATGAGTTATTTTTGTGAACTATTTTTATACCCGCAAGTAAATTGACTTGATCTCTGAGGCTCCACCTTTCACTCCCTGAGGGTTCCAGCCACTTCATGATGTCCTCCAAGAGCCGGTGTGTCACCCATGAAAAATGAGGGAATATTTTTTATTATATATTATTTCTTTAATATTGATGTAGGCCCACATACGGCGCAGCTCGGGCGTTTATCCCCAAAATTGGTCACAGACAGAATGGTGATGTCTAACGGGTTAATTTTGCAGTGAAATTTGGTTAAAAAAATGCAGACATTAGATGAACATTTCAGGATTTATTGAAAGGAGGCCATGTAATCTCCATAACAAAAATCCTCTTTGCTTTCATGCGGATCCATTTAACTTTCTGCCGTTGCTCAATAATCCACGTTTAAACCAGTTCTCTCAATTTGTCGCTCATTCTCTCCACCAGAACATAGTCTGCTCCCTTTCTCCACCAGAACATAGTCTGCTCCCTTTCTCCACCAGGACACGGTCTGCTCCCTATCTCCACCAGGACATGGTCTGCTCCCTTTCTCCTGCTGCCTTCCCAATATCC
Source organism: Oryzias melastigma (assembly GCF_002922805.2). Classification (NCBI taxonomy): domain Eukaryota; kingdom Metazoa; phylum Chordata; class Actinopteri; order Beloniformes; family Adrianichthyidae; genus Oryzias; species Oryzias melastigma. Next base: position 28,803,635 of record NC_050515.1, on the reverse strand, counting down.
CCGTCTGCTTGCACCATTCTCCGATACATTTACGATCCATCTCAACACGTTGTTCAGATTCCTCATCAGCCTATAAGCTCCTGTGCCACCACACCAAGTTTGAACACTAAAAAATTAGTGTTTCTTGGCCATCTGCACAAATTCACAACACAGACAGCTGGCGTCTGCTGTGTGTGTGTGGGGGGGGGTTGGGGTCACAAAGCTAGATGATCGCTGCTAGCTCTGCGGAGAAGATGTTGGTGTTATCCTGGGGGCGGAGCAGACTCTTCCTGAAAGGGGTGGTCTCACTCTGTGACATCAGCACGTGAGGACCCGCTGGTTTTCGTGGGTATGGGAGGGGCTGGTACTGAGAGTGCTGGTTTTTAGAGGATTACTCAGAAATACGTGAACAGATCAAAATTTGGGGGTTCTTTATAGTGAGAGTTGTACAGTATACCACACTTAAAAGCTCAAAACGTTGGTTCTTCATGGTATGGCCACTTTTAGTCTATTATTTATCCATGCTCCTGATTGCAAGAGTTTGTTTTCACACGTGCAGCAAAGCCAACCGTCATGTCCCACATACAGCTCAGACCGCTTCCACCCAGACCAACATTGACCCCGTCCACCATGTAATCATTAGTAAGAACCAAAGCCATCAGGGGATTCAAGAGGAAGATCGACACACACCTGGTTAAATCATTTTGTTTTGAAACCGTGTTAAATGATCAACCCTTTAGCAGCAAAACGCCTCTGTGGTCAAAACCTCCTTCATGATTGAACATCATTTGGGAAGCAGCCAGATTAAAGACATAGTGGGAAATAAATCTGATGGGATTATTTTCTTACTTTAGCCAAAGAGTTAGATTTCTTCTTGCCCCAAGTGCCAATATGAAATGAGCTCTGAGTGTCGCTGCCTTTACTGTCCTCCTGAGTGTAATTCTAAAGACATACATTTCATTTGAAGTGTGAAATCTGAACAGCACTGTGCACACACCATCAACAAGTGACACAAGCAACACAGTTTGTTCAGCAGATACAGTCACTCAGGCTCTCTCACTGTTTCATCACAGCAACAAAACATGGGAAGTCAAGTCATGCTGGGGGCCAGCACCATGCACACAGGAACACACAGACATGCACACACATACACACACCTTTACCTGAATGACTGACATTCAAACGTCAGGTCATGGTAAAGACGGACGTCTTAAAATGTTTTGACTTTAGGGACATTTCAGTTTTCAGTGATTAATACTTGTTCTAAAAATCTCAGTCAACAATCTCCCATTTGAAGATGTACCATTCCAATGAACTGATGCAGTTCTTAACATGACTATAAGGTTTATGAGGGTAATGCTGTTTTATGCTGTCAAAAATGCTAAGAATTTGACCACTGTATTAGGCCAACTGTAATACTGTGATTCTCCAATGAGTGTTTCCTCTAAATATGTGAAGCAGAGTCACATTTTAATAAGATGAAAGAAAAATTTTGATGGAAAAAAAACATCCAAAAGCCACTGAATACATTTGACAGGAGCATCTCTCTCCTTTTCATTTATGACTGATCCAGTGCTCATCACAAGAGCCCCCTCTGCAGGGAGGTTTTTCAGAAATCCATTTCAGCTGTATTTCCTCTGAAGCAGTAGCTCTTCTCTGACATTTCACTTGTAATTTCATGTCTTAGCTTCCTATTGCCACCTAGAGTGCAGATGTAGCAGCTGTTGGTGTGTGCACAACTCATTAATCCTGAAGCTAAGTTCACACCGCCCTCAGCAGCGCTCATTCAAGCGAACACTTTCAAACAGAAACATGCGTAAATGGGAGTCTCTGGCTATTGTGTTCAAATCTCTGCTGTTCAGACGTCGCCAAGACTGTTTCTGGGTGTGATATACAAATCGCGGCTGATTTCTGATGGATCAGGGACACTACACACTTGGCAGCAAGTCTCTTCCAGTGCATGTGTCAGTGTTGCGTAGTGACAGTCCAGCGTGAACGCCATATGCTGAAGGTGAATGAGGGTCACAGGCCCAGAGTGAACATTACTCTATAGACAAAGGATAGGACACAAAGCCTTGTGATGAAGAAGCTGAACGTTAAAGACACGACATCATCACAATATAAAACATTTCTGATATAAGTTTCAGAGTGAAGCTCCCAGAAATCTGCCACAACTCTGAAACAAGATGTTTTCAATGAATAACACTATTCAGGTTACAACAGTAACAGTACAGGTTTGTAACACAATCATAAGATGTGGCATTGTTCAATTCGATGGTAATATTTAGGGAACTTTCCAGCCTCAATTAAATTCTCAGTCATTTGAATTTGAGGATCTACTGTTACTGAGTCCCTATCCAAAACTTTTGTAAAACATAAACAAAAACAAAGAAAAACAGTAATAATACCTGTATTTACAGCAGAAATCCAGTCTGGTCATTATTTTTATTTTATTCACCTCCTTTTAACATTTAGTACATCTGTAAAGTAGCTTCAACAATCAGGTAAAAACGGAAACTATTACCGGTACCTAGATAAACCTGGTACCTATTAACTAGAAAAATAGGTGATAAATAGTCATGTGGGAAAGTTGGTGACTGTAGTGTTAGTATCTTCAGAGCTAATGAACACTTCAGATCAGCTTTGATTCATTAAAAATGAAAAACCGTCTTTCAAAATCGTTGCTGTAGCAGGAAAATGCTGAGTTTTCATGACTGGCTCATATCAGTGTAACCATTTATTAGTTTGAGTTGATTTTGAAAGGTTCTGGATTTATTTGTATTTGTTAAATTACTGTCTCCCTTCACTCTGCAGCCGTCAGTCTGCCGTCCGGCTCTAAGCAGCAGCAGAGTGCTGTTCTCATTGCAAAGAAACTAAAATCCAACCTTTTTTCTTTTGAAATGTCTTTGTGGGTCGTTATTTGCGTTAAAACATAAAGGAAGAGATACTTGCTGTCAGCTTTTAACGTTTAATAAAAGAGTGTGTGAACCTTACACAACTGTTTTTGTGCATGTCCTGCTCGAACTGCTGCTGTTTTCCACTGCGCTTTACGGAAGTAAAATCCATTCATGATATACAGTAGTCTACTAGGGGATTATTTAATATAACAATTTTGAATAATAAAGTGCTGATCAAAATAATAAAAATATGCAATCACTGACCGGGAGACCATATTCAATTGTGATCCAGTCAGAAAGTACGTGATCGGATCAGGACATTCCTAGTAATATTACCAGTTCATGTGTGTGTGCACACATCAATGACAGTCAATCTCCTCACTACTGTCTCATGTGTCTCACCTTCTTTTTTTTCTTTCCATATGTATTTATTAGAAAAAAAAAGGAACAGAACCGTTGGCCCATGTACACAGAAATTATAAAACGAAATAAAATTGATCTGCAAGGTGTCGTGTTCAAACTATACAGCAAGAAGAAAGACAATATCAGCGTTAATCATCACTCGGAATCAAAATGCAAGTGCTCTCTTAATAATTGTGGCAATGTTTAGTCCGGTGTAAGCTAGAAAGGGTTCCCATATCTCTATAAAAACATCCTCCTTGTGGTGCAGTCGACAGGTTAGAAAGTCCAGGGAGATGTGGCTGAAGATGACTTTGTGCCACTGCAACTTAGAGGGAATGTCCTCAGAGATCCAGTTCAGAAGGAGACACTTTCTGGCACAAAAAGTCAACATCCTGTAAAGGTGTCTGTGATGTTTACCATGAATAATGGGATCGACTAAGCCGAGTAACAAAAACAAAGGATTATCATTTAAGACATCAGAAAAAATCAAATTCATTTCCCGACCGATAGTGTTCCAGAAAAGCTGAACCTTCGAACAGGACCAGACACAGTGTGTTAGAGTACCGATCTCAGTTTTACATTTTAAGCATAGTGGAGAAGTAGCAGGTTTAAATTTTTGGCGCTGATAGGGAGAAATATGAGCCCTGTGGAGGATCATCAGCTGAGTCGCTTTGACTCTGTTACAGATACTCAGTGTTTGTGCATTTCTCCAAACATGTTCCCAGTCATCACTATCAATACTAATACCCAGTTCCTTCTCCCACACGTCCTTCAAATGTGAAGTCTCTTCATTATGTTCTTTGAGGAGATTGTAAAACTTACTGAGAGAGATTGCTGATTTAGTCAGAAAAAGCTGTCTTTCAGTGTTCGAAACGTCCTGGGATACTGGATGAGTAACATCTTTCCTAATAAAGTCCCTCACCTGTAAGTACTGGTAAAAATCTAATCTGGAAACATTGAATCTTTCAATTAGTTGGGTAAATGACATCAAAGAGGATCCCTCCAGCAAATCTAGCACTTTAGTCAATCCCTTAGATGCCCAAACATGAAATCTTCTATCCATCATTCCCGGCAAGAAATCGTGTCTCACCTTCTTAATGTCCTCAATACATTTAATGATGTAGCTGCGTTTCACAGTCTCTTTGACAGCGTAGGCGTCACTCAGGATTCCCAGGTGTTCCTCCAGGGCCTGCTGCACCAGGCTGGTGGGCAGGGTGTGGAGGTGAGCCAGCTCCCACAGCACCTCCAGCACCTGATCCACACAAAACCACACAACCAAAAGACTGCCTCTCCATAAATGCACATTAGTGAAGCCACAATCGTGATTGTGGTGAATATTTTGAGACCTTGTGAAGCACTTTACACATATGTACCAACATACCTTTCCTGTGGTGGCTTCAGAGCGAGCTTCCCGGCCTATTCTCCCGATCAGACTGAGCAGTTTCTGCCTGACGCGGTCACTCTCAACCTCCCAGCTCTAAACATGTTAGACATGGTTAGAAATGTCATGAGTTTATGTGTAAATATTGTGCATATTCTACTCAAAAATGTAAAACTGGGAGTAGCAACCTTAAGCGGCTATAACTATAACTGGACAGGGGTGGGATTGTAGAAGGTTTCTTCTGCCCACCCCCTGCCAAGCTGAGACAGAACTAAGTTATTTATGCAAACAGAAAGTCTAACTTCACTTTCCATCATGTAAACTAATCTCCGTTATTGTCAGATTACAACGAAAACGCTATTTTGAATTTAACGTCTGCATATTGTTATCTTTATCTTTGTCAGGAAATGAATGTATTTCTTTTCCTGTTGTTTCTTTTTGAAATCAATTAATCTATCTCTCTCTCCTCGTCCTATCACTCTCTCCGTGGCTCTACAATCTCTCTATCTTGCACACAAGCTCGGTGGTCTAACTCAAAGGGTCCCCAAACTTTTTCTTGTGAGGGCCACATAATTGTTTTCATCTCTGACGTGGGGTCAGGGTCAGTTTGTAGGCTAACAGAAAAAGTGCAACAATCACAAGATGTGTCTAACGTAAACAATTATAGTTTTCTAGAAGCCACAGATAGCGAAATTTTAAACAATTATTTCTGTAATCTTTACTGAAAAAATAATACTAAAAGATTTTAAAAATAAAACCAATAAATAGGTCTTTCAGAGTTGAAGGTTAGCAACTTTCAGCTCTGAAAGAACCATTCGGGTTGATTTCTAACTGACTTCAACCCAGGAGCCACAAACTCGTCCATCATCTTTTAAAAAATAATAAACTGATTAGTATTTTTGCTATTGTTACTACTACGATAAATATAAATGTACTGTTGTTCATTTTGCATGCATAAAACAAACATTAAAAGAAAATAGCCTTTTTTTAACTTTGAACAGAAGTTTCTTTCAAAATAAAAGACACCCTGTCACATATGATCCTTTAAATGTAGCAAAAGTAGCAGTAGCAAGTGTAATGTCAACAGCGATTAAATAAAAATAGTTAATTTTAGGGATGGGTATGGATTATAATTTTCAGAAACAATTCGAGTCACAAAAACCCTGAATCGAATCGATTCAGGGTTTTTTTTGTTCTTTTGATTCTACAATTCAATTCAAATTTGAGTTTACACATTTAGACACATTTGTTAAGAAATACATTAATAATCTACTACATGTTATGAATATATTTGTATTAATCTGATCCAGTTCACATACTGTAAATGTATCAGTGAAATAATGAGATTGTTAATATCATCCAGTGTTACATGGATTCTCTAAAGGAGAAGTTCTAACTAAAATGTTCAGATCATTAACATTGGAAACATTGTTCTGCTTCTCCTGGAGGACGTTTCAGTTTGACCACTAGGTGGCGATCACGCTATAGCATTACAGCTTATTCCAGAAGAAGAAGACAGTATGAACAAAAAAACGATGTTTTAGACCACAAATGGTTACTTTAAAAATATTTCCTTAAAAGTGTGAAGAAGATTCACGTTGGTGAGTTTATAAAGATGTTCATTTACTCAGTAATGTATGTTCAGGTCGACTGGGAGTTAGTATTAGCCGCCCTATGAAAAATTAGCATTAGCATAGAGCTAGCGGACTTTACTTTATGTCCTAAATTAATTTATATCTTTTATGAATCAATTATTGATCTGTTAAGCTTAAATTGATTCAAATCGATTGATTTTATTTACCCAGCCCTAGCTAATTTTACTGTTGTTGGTGCATGTAGCTGACTGAGCAAAAGACTCAGTAGAAAATGGGATTCAGCGATCCAGCGTCTCCTTGCTTGACACTCAGCATTATGGTTTTTTAACTTTCAAAACAGGTGTTTCACAGGTGATACTGACCTTCTGTATGAGGATGAAGAGATGGGTGAGCTGATCAAAGCTGAATTTAGCAGCTGCTGCAGCAATGATTGTATGAATGTTCTCTATCACCGTAGATGACTGGCCTGCCTGAAAAACACCAAAAAGCTCATAGGTTTTCCTTGGATACACATGTTCAGTCATTAGACATTACTGCCTGTCAGGTCTGGACAAAAACACTGAAGATGGTTTTGTTTCTAACCTGTATTTTCCAGATCTTGGAGAGCTCATCCAGTGACAGTTTACTGCCCAGAAGCTCAATGATCCCCTTAATCCTCTCACAGTACTGAGCTTGATCAATATTACCTAGAACAGGAAGCATTTAAGCAACACCTGCACCCAGAAAAAGTGTCCTGGCATCTCTGACTCTTCTCACCTTCCAAGGCTATTGACAGAACCGAGTTCTCCACCAACCAGTCCAGCAGTTTGTCCGTGTCAATGGCGTTTTTCACACTTTTGGACACTGTGCTCTCCTCGATCAACTTGGTCACCTGCATTACAAAAACAGACAAGTGACGAGATAAAGGACAAAATGCTGAATCATCAGATTTAAATTCACTCATCACCTCAGTTTGAAGAAACAGTAACTTATTTTTAAATTTCACACAAATCAATTTTGTTTGGTCGTCTGCTAAAGAAACATAAAGTAACATAACTAGTCATTTCAACTGAATGAATGTGGAAATGGAATCTCAATCATTGTGAATTCTTACAATAATAAGGCAGTTTTTGGCTTCCAAAAAATTCCTTTAAAGGGATACAAAGTTCCAATTTCCATAGATCTTTTCAAACCTGACCCTAGAGAGGACGTTCCACACATTTCAGGGAACACTTCAGACCCCACAGGAACTGACCTCTTTGAGGGAGTTCATTTTGGTGGAGAAGTGGGGGGTTTTGAGCATCCGCAACAAAGTGTCCAGCCGCAGGTCATCCACCACAGTCACCAGCTCCCTCTGGAACCTCATACACAGCAGCTTGATGGCTGACAGCAGCTCTGGGATGCTCACTAGACGCTAGGGGTAAAAAACATTAGAAACAATGAGAACTTCACTAAAGGAGTCCCAACTCTTCTCCTGCAATTTCATGCAACACAGCAATGAAAAGGTCTGAACAACACCTTATCTTTGAGGTCCTTTTCCTCCAGGTTCTGCACATACGTGATCATCTTGTGAATGACTGGATCAAGCATGGGCTAGAAAAAGAAAAAAATATGTAGGTAAACCTAAATAAAACTGCTGAAGCAGCAAAATGCACAAACTGATCATTTAAACACTGTAACAAGTGTGAATGAGGACAGAACATTGACAGTCTATTACAAGTGGACACGCCAACCCCTCCCCCTGGCATTCCAAACAGGAAGTACCTGCTGAGTCCCATTAAGCCAAAATCCCATGGACTTCAATAGAGAAATGGACGGCTGTCACTCAGTCCTTCTGCTCGTCAGAATAAACATTTTTCCTCTGATACTTTTTTTTTAACATATCTTTTCTTTATTGAAAGTTATTGTAGTTATGAACTGACCAATCAGGTGCCTCAATAAAAGCACGTGACCCCACATGGAATGTTTGAGTAATGAAATTACAATTACTAGACTACAGAAACCCTCATTACTTTGTTGCTCACATTTTGGTGCAGTGAAATTATAGGAGACTAAACAAATGTGTGTAAACAGTTGGCTCTGACATTGTCTCTTGGTTATATTGGTTATATTTCCATAATTGTGGTTACAAAATAAAACTTTAGACCAGAAAAAGTCATATAGAAAAAGTTTTGAAACTGCACTATTTTGAAGACTAAAACTGTGAAATTTAGGACTTCTTATTATCTTTTTAAGGCCTCATTTCCATATTTCCGAATTCAAAGCTTTTAAGACTTTTTAAGACCCCATGGGAACGCTGAAATCACCGCTTACTAATGTCATCGGGTTCCAACATAGCAAAGTTCATACAGCGGAAACATGGCGACTGAACTGTTAGAACCAGAGGCCAGGTCTTTACTATGGATGATGTCACAGGAAGCTTTGTCCATCTCTTTATTTGTCAACGGGACAGAGTCTCCAGAAAATTAGCAGCAACAAATGATTGGATGAAAAGAGTGACTACGCTAAAATCAGGGGGAAGTCCATATTTAACAAGGTTTATGCATAATGAATCCTTTTAACATGTCTAATATAAGCTGTTTTCCACATGCTCTGACATTATGCTTAATAAAGCTGTGGATTGTAACTTAGGTGGTAATTCGATTCACAAATCGAACCACGATTCTTACTTTTTAATATAATGTTTGTTGCCATGTATATGTTTTTTATTGAATGTATGAAAAATAAAATCATATGTAATAAATCACCATCATACTTTTACTTAGTACAAGATCAGAATCAACAAAACTGATAAAAACACAAAGATTTAGACAGAAAGAAATGGTGTTTGTCAACAGAAACTTTTTTTCTGTCAACCTTCTGGTTAAGTTCAGCAGTAACATAGAAAAGATTCAAAAAGTCATTGTTGTTTGGATCATTTAACTACAAACCCTGAAAATGTTTTCCAGTGTTTCCATCCTCAACATTCTGCATCCCTTTACATTCTAAGCATTACATTTTGGTGCAAATCAGTTGATTATATCCACACTTCAGCCGTCCAGAGCTGCAGATCAGCTCGAAGCTGCGATTCTCCGCTTCAGAATCTGCTGGAATAATATATGTTGATGGGAGTGAAAGCTCCAGTGCTGTGGCTAATTCGTGTTTTTGGAACTTATTTCAGTGAGAAGAACTTCAGTCTCACTTTTTAAACAGAAAAAAAAAAGAACTCTGCAGTTTTACAGCAAAAAGAAGCTTCACAAACACTTTATCTTTAAGATTTGTTTACTTCTGGTGACAGTAGTGCTGCACATTCAGCTTTGTTTTACTTTATAAATGTAAACTCCAACATTATTCTGCATTTCAGAGCAATAAAAACATCATTCCCGAATAAGATTTTGACATTGCGAATATTCGTACTGGAATTTTCAGGAGCAGATCGTAAGTATCCGAGTACTCGGATACTTGTTACAGCCATAATGATTAACCCACTCCACCTTCCACATCATCCTTTAATAAAAGGGTTTTGTAAAATCCAGAAAAAGACAAAATGCTGCTCTTTCAGACGCTACAAAGACCTGAACTATTTTGTTTTATGACTTGACATTAGTTGTCAGGACTAATATAAAAGGGTCAGGCTTGCTCACCTGGACAAGGCTCGAGTTCAAGTATTCAGCACAAACTCCAAGAGGCTGGACCAGAGCCGACACAAACTGTGTGGAAAGCAAGAGAAATATTAGTACATGGTACAGCCGAAGTTAAATAATCAACAGCAGTTCTAAAAACAGAGATTTTTATGAAATCCACCAACGCTGCCGAGCATCATGCTCATCATCATCTCTCGTACATTTTTGGCATGGTTTTCTGGTTAAGCGTGTTTTGATGAGAGGCTTTTTTATATGCTTTTGTGTTCTAAGGGGCCATAATAGGCAGTTGAATATATTTATTTTTCAGTAAAAACTTGTTCCAACTGATTCCAACAGTCATCCACTCAGTAACGGAAGTGGCCTCCTGCTCAGTGCAGATAAACGGACCAACTCTCTACACATGATCCGTCCTCCTTTCACTTGGATTCTCTGAGCTCTGCTTGGAGCCTGTTAAATACATGATAGCTAACAAACAAGTCTTCGAGAGTCTTTGCCTTGCTAACATGCACATAACATTTACAGGCACGTCAGTGATTGTTGAACATGCACTGCTCAGGTTTTCTGAAGGCAGCATCAGCACAAGCAAGACTCAGAACCACAAAGCATGTTGGCCATCATAGATGTGTGTGTGTGTGGGACGGGGGCATTACAGAGAGGAAGGCAATAAGAGACATTTGCCCCAGTAGCTAATAAAAACTGAGATACACAATAAGCTTGTGCTTTTGGGGTCTGTCTTTGCTTACGGCACGACAATTGTTCTGTAATAAAGTCTTGATGACCTCACAAAGACTGCAGCTTTTGATTTGATTCTTTTTTTAATCAAGGTGGATTAGTTGATCTGATGTAGTGCTGCCACAAACGATTATTTTAATAGTCAACTAATCACCGATTATTTTTTCAGATTAGTTGACTAATCAGGCCATGCGCAAACTTGATGTAAAGCACAAATCTTAACCATCATTAGCTTTAAACTAACTACAAATTAGATATATAGCATTAGCTGTGATAATGCTAATGCTGATGGCTGAAGATCCTGAAATTAATAGCTGAAATCACTGAAGCTGATAGCTAAAAATGCTGAAGCTGATAGGCAGCTAAAATATTAGTTAAAAGCGAAATTATCCTAAAAAAACTGAAAAAAGCCTAAGTTAGCCAAAACAGCTAGTGTGTAGCTGAAATATTAGCTTAACTCTAAAATAGCCTAAAAACCTTAATGAATGCTAATATAGTCCATAAAGTTAGCATAATGCCATTATAACTTTCAACATTACTACACTCTGACTCCATATAATATAAAGTAATGACCAATTGACTATTAAATTAGTCGTCGACTATTTTAAGAGTTGATTAATCAAAACATGTTGCAACAAAATAAAAAGAATAACTATGTCTCGGTGATGCAGAGCAGCTGTGACGCTCCAGCAGACTTCAACACTGACTCCACTGAACTGGTGTCTGAATTAGTGGAGCACCCGTACAGATGGATAAGAGAAGTTTTAGAGCAAACAACCTCTGTCACTTTGTCAGCCCTGAAAGTCAAATCTGATGAAACAGGATGAATGGCAGAGGTTCTTACGGCAATCTCCACCTCCTCCGAGTTGAGCTTAGTCTGGATGGCAGTGAATCCTCCTAATTCTCCAAACTTCCCCCCAAAAACAGGAAAATAACACTTAGGATTTCAAATAAGACTTTGGCACATATGCAGAAAAAGCAAACTAGTGATTACTCACTCTGTTAACCAAGTCAACCAACCAACCATGAGGCTCCTGAAACAACAAATCAATCAGGTCTTCAGCTGATTTACTCATGAACGACACTAGAACTGTGGGGACTTGCAGGTTTTTGACAGCTAATGTGCATCGGTCACACAGGAAAAAAAAACTATTTGTGTTGAATTACCTTCTGATAGGTGTTAGGAGAGACCGCAAACATGTTGGCTTCATCTCCAAAAACCTCCGCCCAGTTTCTCTGGCACGCCTTCATGCGGTTCTTGAAATGGTATTCATTATCAGGGTTCAAGGCCTTCAACACAATTCAAAGAAAAGAGTTAATCACTCGCATGGTGAGGCACACTTTGACTTTAAATCAGCTGGCTATAAATCAACATGTTAAGGATCTATGTCACTGTGGTTTCATGAAAGTTCTTTTGACCACATTTAAAAGCTTTTGTGAAAAAGAGTGAGAGAACCTACCATAGTCAGAACTCCCATCAGGTTTACAGGTACAGGATCCTGCTTCACCCTCTCAGCTACCAGCTCCACCAGCAGCATGAGCATGTTGTAGATTCCCTCATGAATCTCTGTGCCCCACTTGTGCACAGCGCTGCTGGTCAGCAGCTGAAGTCCACCAGCAACAATAAAAAGTGTCAAATAAAAAAACACACAAGTGAATCCAAAAATCATCCACTGCTTTACCATAACTCACCTTTTTAAAGGCCTCTGGCATACACCGATCTATAAACCGCTTGCAGTTTTCATCAGCATCTGCAAGACCTGACAGAGCAAGATGGAGAATCCACGTCTTTTAAACACAAACGTCCAAAACATCACACTGAACATCCCACCCCCATGGAAACACCACTGTGAAGTTAGCCAAGAAACTTCTGCTTACCGTGTCGTGCCAGGCAGGTGGAGGCAATCAGACACTTGCCCAGGGACTCCTCCCTTTTGTAAGGTATAGACCAGTGGTCAGTGAAGACGCGACTCTCCAGCTCGTACAGGTTGGTGGTGGGGAACTCTATACTGCCCCCAGAGCAGTTCCCATTCTCATCGTTGCTTCTCTGTGAAGCAGAAGAGACAGATGAACTCCCTAATGAAACAAAAACACGTTACACAAATGGTCCCAGTCTTTTCCAAAGTGAGCCCAAAACAAAAGACCTCTGTAATGATGGAGTCAAACGTCCCTCTGAGAACTCCCTTCTGAAAGAGTGTCCTCTCTGCCATCTCTGCATCTTTAAAGTGTTAGTAATGGCCTGGGACAAAGCTAAAATGCGTATCCAGATATATTC
>NC_050515.1:28780858-28788123 GCF_002922805.2 Oryzias melastigma | reverse complement strand
TTAAAAATATCGTGATAAAATCGAAATCGTGAAATAAAATTAAAAAAATCGTGATTTTATTTTTTTGCCATATCGCCCAGCCCTACGCACGCGCTCATTCGGGAGAAGCACCGGTGAGATATCGGCTCTGTAGCGCATGTGTGAAGCATGCCTACCTGTCAGCATTTATCATCCATCTGTAGGAGATCCACCCGGTAAGAAGTGACTTTGTATGAGCGCTAGAATGTCAGCGATCAATTACTTCCTGTTTGCTGTGGGAACTGAGCGCGTGTTTCGCAGTTGTTTGTGTGTACTTCAGGTACCGTCAGAATTTTCGTTTTCATGCACTTTAATGTTTAACCTGCTGGTGTACGGTGTAACTTTGGTAAATTTATAATGTGACGTTTTTAAACAATGTAATTACTTGTTGCTAATGTTAATTTAAAGTAACTCTTAAATAAAAAAAGCAGGATTTGATGTATGAACTTAAATTTAAATGTAATTAAAATAAAGTACATGAATTCACTGTAAAATTAGGGAGCTTGCCAATTAATTGAAGCACTTAAAATTATATTTATTGCCATTATTATGTGTGTTTTAAGGTTTTTACCTATTGACTGTTGACTGACCAAATGGAAAAATGATAAATATTGGAAAAATAATCTCAAGTGACAGTCTGAGTAAATCAGCCTTCAATTTTGGATGCTCAGCCCTTTTCAAGTGAGGGAAAAGTGCACAAAAAATTAGGTCAATTTTGAGAGAGGCTGTAAAACATTATATTCATCATCGTTTGGTGTGATGTTCTTTTGGAGGTAGATAGCTGTCACCACTTGACTTATTCAATTTTTGTTCTGTTGTTTACAACAATTCTGCACTAAGTAGTGTCACTGCTGATCATGTTTACTATTGTTAACATTGAATTTGACAGATAATTCCAATTCAGTAGTTGTCAATGTTGTCAAAGACAGTATTACTGATTTCAGCAATGTTGCACAAAAGTGTCGATAATTTGTTGCACAAAATAAGAAAAGTTGTTTATTATGATTGTGTTTAAGCTAAAAAAGATAAATGGGGATATATTTTCCCCAAAAACACGTTCTTCTATATAATACTAGTTATTAGAGAGGATTTTTACCAATTATCGCAGCATCACGATATTATCGTTATCGTGAGCCATGTATCGCGTATCGTATCGTGAGGTACCCAGTGATTCTCAGCCCTTAATGATAACTCAAGAATAAATGAAGTGACATCTCATGTTTTATCAAAACGTCATTAGCTTCCGAGTCTGAGATGTTAGGGTGTGTAAAGGGCGTGATACTTTTCTTTCCACTATTGAGCAAGAGTTTAATCTGAATGTGATGCTCTGCATTATTAAGATGACCAAAGATCAAAGCTGTAGGACAGGCCTTTTTAGGAACTGGCAGGTTTCCAATGAAGCTACCAAAGCTCTCATTACCTCTGACTGACTGACAGGAGCAGATGATAAAACCCTGTAGAGGCCAAAGACACCAGCTTAAACCAACGCTGGTTTTCACAGAACATCTGGGAAACTTCCAAACAAAAGACTGAAAACCTTTAGTGAAGCGACAGTAGGATTCAGCAATGGAACATGAACACTCTTCTGTCGCACATTGGGGTTATGGAGCTTCCGGTTCACACTACAGTATGATGGATGTTTCCTACCAAAATATTATTGGTTATCATAACTGAGCAGACATTTTTGATAACGAAGGGAGAAACATGTGACTTTTACATCCACATACATACAAAGTCCAAAACAAAGCTGCTAGGAAGTCCAGGTGTAGTAAATGTAACTACACACAAAAAGCTTCTAAAATGTTTGCACATTAAGTTATTTATGTCTAAAGGAAATGCTGTTACAGGAAACAGGGTAATGGTAAACAAGACTTTAGATAAATATGGTAAAGACTGACACAAAGAATGTGAGGCTGGAAGAATCATGTTTCATGCATCTGATCCAGAGGAAAACTAACATCAGACTGGAGCTCCCGCTCATGTCCGAATTCCCTCCCTAACCACTAACTACTAAAAAATCTATATAGTGTGGGACTATCTAGTGCTCTGGATTTTAAAGGAAATTCGGACACGATACTTTCTTTCGTTTTCCTAAACACCGCATATGTCATCACTGATTTCACAAAGGCAAAATGGAATCATTACGAACATTTCACTACGTTTATTTATGACTCCACTGTGTTCTGATGGTGAAAATGTGGATGGTTTATTAAAAAAATACATTTAAACACGCTTTTTTGTTCAGAATTGTTTGACCACAATGCATTGCGGTGTATATTCACTAATCTAGTGAGCATCGATGCACGCTAGTTTTTCGCAAAGACTTCTGGGAAATTTCTAGTACACTCAATTTTGGAATTGGCAGATTCGGACAGCACTAGAAAATGCTGAACGCTCTATATAGTGAGTAGGGGGAATTCGGGCACAGCTTTGGTCTCACCCTCTCTGGGACAGTCTCTTGAATTGAGGGTTCTGAAACATACGAGTTTATTGTGGGGATTTATGGCTGCTGGGACTTCAAAGTCACAACACATAGACAACTGAAAAGTGTTTTTGAAAAGTACTGTTTGCATACTCCTAATATGCACATTTAGCTGAACATGTATCTAAAACTACAAGCGTTTAGTATCTCAGGACAACAAAGCGTCTGAGGGGGATATTAGGAGATATCTGAAAGGACTGCAGGATTGGGAGGGTAACTCAGCACCTCCCTGTTACTGTGCACTCACATTACTCTTGGGAAGAAGCCATGCAATAACAGAAACGCGTCTGTGTGTCAGGGAGACGACAAGCTATATTTAGGTGCACAACACGAGTCCAAAGCTACGAGCACAGTAAACACCGTCATCAATGAGAAAAACAAAGCATTTTACTCATTTGTTCTGTGGAATGACAAATGTTTTACAACTTAGTGTGGTTGAAAAATCGGGCTGCCACAATTAGTCAACTAATCAACGACTAATCAACTATTGAAACAGTCGACGACTAATTTAATAGTCGATTAGATTACTTTTTATTAAATGGAGTTGGAGTGTAGTAAAGTTAAAAGTTATAATGGCATTCTGCTAGCTTTTTGGACTATTTTGGCATTTATTAAGGTTTTTTAGACCATTTTGAAAATTAGCTAATATTTCAGCTACATGCTAGCTATTTTGGCTAATTTAGGCTTTTTTCATTTTTGAGGCTATTTTGGCATTTAGCTAATATTTTAGCTGGCCAACAGCTTTAGCTTTTTTATCTATCAGCTTCAGTCTTTTCATCTATCAGCTTCAGCATCTTAAGCTGCCAAATTCAGCTTACAGCATTCACACTAGCATTATCACAGGTAATGCTATATATGTAGGTATCAGTTAAATTAAAGCTAATGATGGTTAAGATTTGTGCTCTACATCCACTTTGCGCATGACCTTATTAGTCGACTAATCAGAAAAAATAATCGGTGATTAGTCGACTATTAAAATAATCGTTTGTGGCAGCACTACTACAAACAAGGAACACAAACACCTGCTGATCTTTAGGGAACGGTGGTCTTTTGGAGACTGGAGTCTCCTACAGGTTTCAAGTTGATCGTGAAGACATGTCATCCTGGTAACACTGTGTGTCTGTGTTGTTCTTCACCTGAAAAACTACTGCAGTTTTTGGATTGAAACCATATCAATGCAAAGCAGACAGAAGCGAGTTTCCTTGGTATGTTGGGAGTGGGGTCATCTGGACCCCACAAGACAGCGTGCCAAACTTTTTTTTTTTTTATATATATATTTTTGATTTTCACTGGTGTCCGTGGCAGTCAGGAAATCCTGCTCACCTTCATCCACATTTGTCATGGGACGGGTCACAGGTCAATGTAAGGTTTTGGGTCATCTGGACCCCATAAGAGAGCACCAGGGTTAAACGAAGTGACGAGAAACCCAGAACATCTGAGGCCACAGTGACAGGCTGTTAGTGTACATGTGCGACTCAACCAAACAGTAACAAGGGCTTCAGATGAATAATAATAATATAGAAGAAGAGATGAAATGTATCGGAACCGGCTTCTAGTATGTTGCTCTCTCTCTAGAATTCCTCCAGAGGACGGCTAAAATGTGACAACCTCTTACTCTACCTAAAGCAAACTTGTGTCACAGATCCAGTTGGATATGTTGTCAATTCTAATCGATAAATGTGAAATGAAATGATTTCTCAGCGAAAGCTCCGAGCTCCAAACGAACTGGCGCGGTTCAACCCCACTAACGTCGCTAGCAAGCTGCAAGCTAGCTGTGTTAGCCCTTGAGTTCCAGCCCAGCTTTAAGTTTTCAAATGTACGCAGTAGTTTACATGTCACAACTATGTCTACCTAAAGCTAAACGAGCAGAAGCCTCGTGTGGTGAGACAGAGAGTGTTTGACGTCCCGCCGTGACAGCTTTCAGTAGGTAGCGCTGCTAAGTTTGGCTACAGAAATGGGCGAGCCCAATCTGTTGCAGTTAGCCTCGTCCTTCTCCTCTGCTCTTCCACGATTCTGGGTGAAAATCCCGGGGTTCCTACCTCGCCTTCCACAACATCATGGTACGCTGGAGGGGGGTCAAACCCACCCGTTCCAGTCCGCCCGCCGTTTTCCCCGTCTCCGCCGGAGCCCAAGCCGGGGGATGGCCCGCTCTCCATGGGCTCGTATCCATACCCGAGCCCGGGGCTTTCGTTCGTTAGCAGCGCCACTGCCTCGTTGATGTCATTCTTCGCCAGCCGGAGCGCTTTCCTGATCACGTCGGGATCTGGGAACCCCATACAGAGGAGCGTGGTGATGTGCTGCTCCTCCTCGGTCTCCATGTTTCAGGTGTCGCGGGCTCCTGGTTAGTAGTAACGTGGTGTTCGGCGCGGCTCTGTGGCTCTGCACGCCGCCATGTTTACAGTCCGCCGCTGCAACTAGCCTGTCACGATCTGCTTCCCGAGAACAGCGCCGACACAGGTGTTAAGGCGAAAGCTGCACGCGGGGACCCGGAGCAGCCGAATGCCACCGGGCGGAGCGCGCGCGGCGGGAACTCACTGTCAAAACGTTACGATTTGAATCATTTTAACAAGAGAGAGGCAAAATGAAACGAAGTTTACCTCCAAACACTAGAGGAAAAGATTACGCCGATTGATGATGATGATGATGATTATATTTGTCTCTTAAATCAATGTAATTGATAATCTGGCTAAATGTATCTATTTACAAATGCAGAATATTTTAAAAAGCTGATATTAAAGGGGCTATGCCATTATTTTCTTAAGCCTTTCAGAGAAAACTGTGAGTGGGGCGGTCTCACTCTGTGACATCAGCACGTGAGGACCATATACGTATATTCCATGGTGAGGACCTGCTGGTTTTCGTGGGTATGAGAGGGGCTGCTGTTGAGAGTGCAGGTTTTTAGAGGATTATGCAGAAATGCATGAATGGATCAAACTTTAGGGTTTTTTTTAAAGTGAGGAATAAACATTACAAGCACTTAAAAGCTCAAAAAGTGGATTTTGCATGGCATGGCCCCTTAAAATTTTGTCCACATGTAAAGGAAAAAGTTTTGTGCATGTAGTTTGTAGAAAGAGATTTGTGTCTTTTCAATTGTTTTTACTTGTTGAAAAAATGTCTGTAAAAAAGTTTGTAACTGTAAAAATAAATGTGAAAAAGTTTGTAACTGTAAAAATAAACACATGTCTGTAAAAATGTTTTGTGAAAAAAATGTTTGTAAAAAAAATGTTCAACTTATAGTGAGATGTGTGCATTTGAAAAACTTTTTTATAACTGTAGACTACTGCTGCCACAAACAATTTTTTTAATAGGCGACTAATCTCCAACAATTTAATCCGATTAGTCGACTAATTTGGTCATGCGCAAAGTGGATGTAAAGCACACATCTTAACCATCATTAATTTTAAACTAAAAAAAAAAAGAAAATAAGATGATAGTTTATTAAGCTTTAAATGAATCGTGCAGCTTCTTTCCATCATTAGTTTCTGGTATTAAAACAAGATTGTGATAAAATGTATCTGCAGTTTCTGACTCCTGCCAACAGGGGTCGTTGTAGTCTAAGTAATGTGTGTTACGCAGGGAATGTTCAGTTAAAGGCACGTAAAAGACGGAGAGTCCAAAGTCTACCGATTGCTACTGCCTGTACAGTTAAGTTTATAATAAAGTGTTAACTCCCAAGCACATAACTCAGAGAGTTTCATGACATGGTGTCAGAAGTGCTGACATTGTGGTGAGTCGAGGAGAAGAGTGTTCGAAGCGGCAGGATGGCGAAGTTTAACCCGCCGGACTCGTTCGACTTCACCCAGCCGAGCGCATGGCCGGCCTGGAGGCAGCGGTTCTCCCGATGTCGGATCGCCACAAAGTTGGACCACGAAGCTGGACCACGAAGCTGGTGAAGTACAAGTTAACACACTTTTATATGCCATTGGCAAGGAGGCAGAGCCTATATTCAGTACCTTCACGTACACGGATGATGACGATGAGGATTATTACGAAGCTGTTGTGAGACAGTTTGACGAACATTTTGTGCCCAAAAGAAATACGATCCACGAGCGTGCCTGCTTTCACCGACGCTCCCAGCGGCCCGGGGAGACCGTGGAAGCTTTCGTCAGACACCTCTATGAGCTTGCTGAACACTGTGATTTTGGAACTACTAAAGATGAGCAAATAAGGGATCGCATCGTTATTGGAATTCTGGATAATGACATATCACAGAAACTGCAGCTGGAACCAGATTTAACGCTGGAAAATGCTATAAAAATGGCTCGTCAATCAGAACTGATCAAGATGCAAAATGCTGGCTCCAGAGATCTGGAAAGTGAAGTGAATGCTGTAAGCCAACAGTTTAAACAGTTCAGACCCTATGGAAGAGAGCACGTGAAATCTAAACGCTTTCAACACCACCGTGGAATACCAAAAGCTGCACTTGAAGATAACTGTTCCAGATGTGGGAGGACACATGAGCGCGGAGTGTGCCCCGCCAAAGGAAAACGATGTCGTAAGTGCAACAAAACCGGACATTTTGAAATGGTGTGCAAATCAAAATTTGTTGGAGCTGTGAAAAATGACTATGCTGTTAAAGATGAAAGCAGTGAATGGTTCCTGGGGTCCATTTCCACTGATGTAGATTCTGAAGATGAGAAATGGTTTGCTGATATTCATGTAAATGGCTCTGTAGTTTGATTCAGGATTGACACGGGCGCAGATATCACTGTAATATCTGAAAACACTTACCGCAACCTGCCAAAACGCCCAAGTCTAGAAGAGA
>NC_050515.1:28748389-28780081 GCF_002922805.2 Oryzias melastigma | reverse complement strand
CCAACCAGAAAATTATCAGACAGGTTTAATTCAATTCATGCCAGGCCCAATAAAAAAAGCGTTCCTTTAATTTTGGTGAGCAGTGTAATATAAAATAACTACTAATTGACGATTAAATTAGTCGTCGACTATTTTAATAGCCCTACTGTAGAAAAGATGTCTGTCTATAAACTAGGGATGTCCCGATCCGATCACGTGATCGGAAATCGGGGCCGATCACATGATCAGAAATCGGGGCCGATCAAGTGGTTACGACTCGATCAGAATCGGACTCCTTTGTCCGATCAGGATCGGATATTCTCATTATGATCAGAGCTTTATATTACATCTTATCATTACAGATAAATACTCCACTCCAAGTCTGCATGTCATGAAAAGATCACAAAATGTCATTACCAGAAAACGCAGCAGAAAACAGCAGCAGCTCAAGCAGAAGGCTAACTTGTAAACAAAGCTAGCTAGAAAGCTAACTTCCGGGACCAATAACTCTTTTTAAAACACTTTAAACTGACAGCAAGTGTCTTTATTGGTTTGTCATAACTCAACCAACAACCTATAAAGGTATTTCAACATAAGAAGACAGAGTTTTTGTTTCTTTTTAATGTGAAGCTCTTTGTGCTTAGGGCAGACGGCTAAACAGCAGCTGCAAACTGATACATGCTAACGCTGTGATTTAACTCCTTAGGACCCGAGCTGTCCTTTGATATGCCTGTTTTATTTATCTGACAGAGAAATTACAGTTAAGAAAATTAACCACTGTGGTAATAAAACTGAGAATGTGATGTCTTAAGAACTAAAAAATGAAGTACATAACCTTAAAAATAACTAAATAAATACAACTAATAAATTAAAACTAATAATGATATCAGCTATTCATGAACACTCATCAAATTTTATGCTAAAACAAAATCATAATTTATTTTTAATATTTTTAAATGAGGACAGGAATCACATTTGGTCAAAAATGTTCAATAGCTCTAAAGATGTTAAAGCTAAAGTCACTAAACTTTCTCACATGACTAATTATCACTTAAATAACAAGAAAATAGTATTTTTTTCCCTAGTTTATATTTGCTGTATTTTTACTTGTTTATTAAAGCTACTAAGTGTTTTATTTAAGTTTGTAATGATAAAAGAAGGCTGCACGGTGGCGCAGTGGTTAGCGCTCTTGCCTCACAGCGAGAAGGCCCCGGTTCGAATCCCAGCTGGGACCTTTCTGTGTGGAGTTTGCATGTTCTCCCCGTGCATGCGTGGGTTTTCACCGGGGACTCCGGCTTCCCCCCACCGTCCAAAAACATGCTTCATAGGTTAATTGGTGACTCTAAATTGTCCCTAGGTATGAATGTGAGAGTGAATGTGTGTGTGATTGAGGCCCTGGGACAGACTGGCGACCTGTCCAGGGTGTACCCCGCCTTCGCCCTTCAGTAGCCGGGATAGGCTCCGGCACCCCGCGACCCCGAAAGGGACAAAGCGGTCAAGAAAATGGATGGATGATAAAAGAAGGTTATTGAAATATAAATAAGGGACAACGCTAATCTGTTTCTTCAATTTATTCATGTTTAAATTGTGTTATAAAAGTATCGGATCGGGACCCGTTATCGGCAGATACACGAAATCAAATGACTTGGAATCGGATCTGGCCCAAAAAAAACCTGATCGGGACATCCCTACTATAAACGTCATGTTACAGATTTTTCTCTGCAAGTAAAAAATCTATTTACAGACCCAAATCTCTTAGTACAAATACAAATATTTTTACAGATAAACAATACTTCAGCAAGAAATCTAACTTCATGCAAATCAACCAAATAGTTATTGTCACCCAATTGGCGCACTAGGATCTGCACGTTAGATGCATGATATACTGTATATGCAAAGAGAACAAAAACAAAACAAAGAAAAGTTTCCTCACTCAACACAAAGCAGACGAAATAAAATTGTGGAAGACGCTCAAAATATTGTAGTTTATGAATTTCATCCTGAAATTTCAACTGGAAACAAAAATACTTCTGATCATTTTTAGTTTCAGGGAAACCTCATGTGTTCTGCTTTTTATTAACCCCTTTAACACCGGAGCTCTAATGTTTTTATATTCTTTGATTTACTGTAATGTTTCAACCATTAAAACCGTAATTCCAGTAGATAATCTACTGGAATTATGGCGTTAACGGTTGAAACGTTACAGTATATTAAAGTTTATGTGTTTAAGGGTCACCAGCAATGCCTCAGGTGTTAAAGGGTTAAGGAATTTATGCAGCCAAGAAAAGAGTTCATTAATAGTGTAATATGCTGCATTAATGCGTAATTAGAAAATTACGTGCAAACAGTCTCTCTATAAAATAACGGCTATGTCCGAATTCCTTCCCTACTCACTTGATATAGTGCGTTTGTCATTTTCTAGTGCTTTCCGAATCTACAATTCCAAAATTGAGGGAGTGCACTAGAAATTTCCCAGAAGTCTTTGCGAAAAGGTAGCAGGCATCGATGCTGAATACATTAGCCAATATAGACTTCAACGCATTGTGGTCAAAGAATTTTGCTTAAAAAACATGTTTTTAATTTTTGACCAAACATCCACATTTTCATCATCAGAACACAGTGGAGTATTAAATAGACGCCATGAAATGTTCGTATTGATTCGATTTTCACTTTGTGAATTTGCTGACGTCGTAACCGGGGTTCAGTAAAATGAAAGCAAAGAAGTGAGCATCTGAATTGCTTTTAAAATCCAGGGCACTAGACAGTCCAGCACTATAAAGTTTTTTAGAGGTTAGGGGTTAGGGTTGGAATTCGGACAAAGCCCAAGACTTTTTTTCTAGGAGAAAGGGACTATTCATGCATAATACATGTGGCCAGTGCTGAACTTGTTTCTTGGCTGCACGCCACGGATGTGAAGGAAAGGTTAGGATTATGGTTAGGATTAGGGCTGTAAGAAAATATTGATTAAGTTAACGTGATACTTTAATTGCCAATACATGAATTCACTGATTCTGTCATCAATTTTGAATATTGCCAAGAAAATATTTAATTAATTATTCTTGAGCAAACGTTGTTCACTACTTTTGTTTTCCACTTAAACCCCTGCCCACTAGTTGGCAGCACCAAGTGGGCCGAAGTTCTACTGAACTTCACAGCAAAAGATTCTAATTCAGCGACCTGATCAGAGTTACGTGTACAACACCAAACGTGTTTACTTTCATGTGTGAGAAAACTGGAAAACTGACATGCAGCACTGCAGTCTGTTAGGAAGATTAAAATAAAGCACCTCATCCACATTCAAGCCCTGTCCTTTACCCCACCACACTGCTTTCTCTCTCTTAAATGTTTCTGGAAAGCATCTGTTCAAGCACCTGAAACGTTTTAAAACTACTGGTTTGACTACATTTAGTAGTGTTGGAAATAAAGAGCTCTCTATTTTCTTAACAATGCACATAGAATATTACTATGAATAATAGTAATATTACTATACTATTACAATAATATTGTAATAGTATAGTAATATCACTATTACTATTATTAATATTCTAATTAATATATTAATTAATATTAATATATTATTATATTATCTCGCTTTTGAAAAATGCGCTGCCTCAGGCGGCTGCAAGTAGAAGCGGCTCCTGGCGTTTTGCCATATTTTCTTACTTTTTAATGTATTTTTGCTTCTGTACGTCTTTTTTGTGCTACTTTTGGCTCATTGCATCCACGCCGAGATGACTTCCTCCTTTGTTTACATCATCGATCAGCTGCTGGCTCTAAAACCACCATCCTCCGAAATCGGAGTGAAGCCTCAACTGCCGGAGGAGCTTCGGAAAAGACGCCGTGGATGCAGGGCGGGAGTTAAACGGTGAACAAAGAAGCAGCGTTTTAAACCCTGTGTTCCTGCGATCATCACGGGGAACGTCGGGTCCAATAAGATGGGTGAGCTGGAGGCGCTCACACGGACCCAGCGGCAGTACCAGGAGGCCAGTATCATCTGTTAGATAGATAGATAGATAGATAGATAGATATACTTTATTAATCCTTCTGGAAATGAGGTGGCTGTCCTTGCTCCATACACACAACACAGTTTAAACAGTGACAGACACACAATAAAAATATACAAACAAGTAAAATTAGTAGTATTAAAAAAATAATAAGTTACATACCATAAAAGCATCTTAAAATCAGATAAAAATTCAGAGATAAAATAAAACGTAGTAAAATCCTCATATTCAGTGTCCTCGTCTAATCCCACCCTTCCCAGCAGCATTGTGGAGTCTTATTGCACTGGGCACAAATGACCTCCTGAGTCTCTCAGTGGAGCTGGGCAGAGAGCGGAGGCGGCTTCTGCTGCAGAGGAAGCTCCGCTGAGCAGAGAACACAGAGTGCAGAGGGTGGCTGGTGTTCATCAGGATGTTTTTCAGCTTCAGCTCCGTCCTTCGCTCCAGCACCGACTCCACCGTGTCCAGACCCAGCCCCACAACACGACCTGCCTTTCTGATCAGGCCATCCAATTTCTTTGTGTCCTTCTTGTTGGCGCTTCCCCCCCAGCACACCACAGCATAAAAGAGGACACTAAAAACAATAGACTGACAGAAGGTTAAAAGAAGTTCAGAACAGACGTTAAAAGAGGCGAGTCTCCTTAAGAAGTACATCCTGCTCTGCCCTTTCTTGTAAACACTGTTCATGTTAGCCGACCAGTTCAGTTTGTTGTCTAAAACCACTCCAAGGTACTTGTATGAGTCCACCACCTCCACCACCTCTCCTCTGATGTCAATGGGCTGGAGATCCGTGGCAGTAGGTGCCCGGCGGAAGTCCAGCACCATCTCCTTAGTCTTTGTGATGTTAAGATGGAGGCAGTTCCTCTCTGTCCACTCCACAAAGTCCTGCACCAGGCCTCTGTATTCTCCCTCCTCACCCCCCTTGATACATGCAACAATAACAGTGTCATCTGAAAACTTTTGTATGTGGCATGTACTGGAATTGTACTGAAAGTCATGGGTGTAGAGGGTGAAGAGGAGAGGTGAGAGCACAGTGCCCTGCGGGGCGCCCGTGCTGCTGATCAGCATGGGAGAACTGGACCTCCCCATCCTGACGAACTGTGGCCTGTTGGTCAGATAATCCGTAATCCAGTTCACCAGGTGGGGGTCAACAGCCTGGGATAGGAGCTTCTGCTGGAGCAGGAGGGGTTGGATAGTGTTAAACGCGCAGGAGAAGTCAAAAAACAGCATCCTCACCACACAACCCCTCACATCCAGGTAGGACCGGGATCGATGTAAAAGATAGAGGACAGCGTCCTCTACCCCCAGCTTTGGTTGGTAGGCGAACTGGAGAGGGTCCCTGTCCTTTTGTTCCTGTGGTCGCAGTTGCTGCAGGACCAGCCGCTCCAGCGTCTTCATGACGTGTGAGGTGAGGGCGACCGGCCTGTAGTCGTTCAGCTCACTGGGACGACTCTTCTTGGGCACAGGAACAATGCAGGAAGTTTTCCAGTGTGATGGAACCTTCCCCAGCCGCAGGCTCCAGTTAAACACCTGCTGGAGGGGTTCTCCCAGCTCAGCAGCACAGGCCTTCAGTAGCCGCGGGCACACCCGGTCAGGACCCGCTGCCTTCCTGGAGTGGAGCCGCCTCAGCTGTCCGCTCACCTGGTCTGCAGTGATAGTAGGAGGGTGATGGCTGGTGGCAGGTGAAGGGGAGGGAGAATGGGGAGGAGAGGGCGAAACTGAACACAGGTGGTCAGGAACCTCGGAGGAAACCTGCGGGGGTGGGGGACAGGCAGATTGATGGTTGCTGAACCGGTTGAAGAAGTTGTTAAGTTCCTCCGCTCTGTTCAACCCCTCATCCACCACGTTGTCATCCTTTTTGCTACAGCCAGTCATAGCTCTCATGCTATGCCAGACTTCCCGCATGTTGTTGTCCTTCAGCTTTGTCTCTAGTTTTCTCCGGTACTCCTCCTTGGCCTCCATTATGCAAATTTTAAGTTCTCTTTGTACCCTCTTCATCTCCCCAGAGTCTTTGTTCCTGAATGCCCTCTTTTTCCTGTTCAGAACCTCCTTCACCTTACTGGTGATCCAGGGTTTATTATTAGAGAAGGATCTCACAGTTCTGACAGGGACCACCATGTCCATACAAAAGTTAATGTAGTCCGTCATGCAGTCCACTGCCCCATCCACATCCTCCCCATGCTGCCCCATCAGGAAACTCCAGTCCGTGCGCTGGAAACCGAAACATGGCTCAACGGACTGATACCGGACTCTAACGTTTCTATCGTATGAAGAGAGGAGGAGGGCTCATAATTTCTGCTGACCATTATGGACAATCCCTCCTACCCTCTCTTTGAAACTGTGGACACACTGAGAAGCAGCTTCAGCTGTAGACTCTTGCAGCCCCGCTGCTCTGAGGAGCGGTACAGAAAGTCATTCCTGCCATCTGCCATTAGGCTATATAACTCCTCCATGTGTAAAAGGTGAAAAGAAAACACCTTGGTGCTTTTTCTTAGGCTCTTTTTACATCTTTGTACGTGTGTATGTAGTCTTTTTCTGCTGCTATGTGTGTACATTTGTTTATATTTATATTTATTCTGCTGCTATGACTACTTATATTTATAAGTTAGTTACATTTTATTGATCATTTGAATTTTGTATTGATCTTTTAGCAGTTTAATGGTGTTTTGAGCTTTTCATTATTATTAATCGCTGCTTCTACGACTGAATCTCCCTGCGGGGATGAATAAAGTTGATCTCATCTCTCATCTCATCTCATTTCTATTGTATTGCAATAATATTACAATATTACTATACTATTACTACTTTGTGAATGAGAGGAACCAGAGTGGAAGAGTGAGGTTACAGGGAGAAGAGATAAAGAAGGTGGAGGAGTTTAAGTATTTAGGGTCAACAGTACAGAGTAATGGAGAGTGTGGAAAAGAAGTGAAGAGGAGAGTGCAAGCAGGTTGGAATGGGTGGAGAAAAGTGTCAGGTGTGATGTGTGACAGAAGAGTTTCAGCACAAATGAAAGGAAAGGTGTACAAGACTGTGGTGAGACCAGCCATGTTGTTTGGACTAGAAACAGTGGGACTGAAGAAAAGACAGGAAGCAGAGCTGGAGGTAGCAGAGATGAAGATGCTGAGGTTCTCTTTGGGAGTGACCAGGATGGATAGGATCAGGAATGAATACATCAGAGGGACAGCACATGTTAGAGGTTTTGGAGATAAAGTCAGAGAGGCCAGACTGAGATGGTTTGGACATGTTCAGAGGAGAGACAGTGAATATATTGGTAGAAGGATGCTGAGTCTAGAGCTGCAGGAAAGAGGTCTAGAGGAAGACCAAAGAGGAGGTTTATGGATGCAGTGAATGAAGACATGAAGGTGGCTGGTGTTAGAGTGGAGGATGCTGAAGACAGGCTTAGATGGAGGGAACTGACTCGCTGTGGAGACCCCTGAAGGGAAAAGCCGAAAGGAGAAGAAGAAGCACATAGAATATCACTGGTTGAGGCACATTTGATCTCTGTGGGATTGTACAGACAATGTTGAGTATTGAAAAAATATGTCTAGGTTTGCGTTTAATTATTATTATTATTATTTTCTATCGATTCCCGGCTCTCTCTATATACA
This sequence comes from Oryzias melastigma, assembly GCF_002922805.2. Lineage (NCBI taxonomy): Eukaryota > Metazoa > Chordata > Actinopteri > Beloniformes > Adrianichthyidae > Oryzias > Oryzias melastigma. The sequence continues at coordinate 28,772,493 of NC_050515.1, read as the reverse complement.
AAATACAAAGATATATATATATATATTAAGGCAAACACACGTTGTTGGAAGCAAATACTGAATGTTTTCATTTACAAGTTATGAAGTTTTAATCTCAACACTTTACATTTTGTTGCACCTTCGATCTCGAAACTGTGACTTTTGCTTGGAATATGATGGCACATAAATCACTTCATAGATCAGGAAACGGGCGCGGCTGTCAGCGTCAGCGGGGCGGCGGTCACGTGAAAGCCCCCGTCACGTGACAGGAGTGGACCGCAGCAGAAGTAAAATGGCTGCGACCGGGGATGAAGCTGCAGCAATGGACAGCATCTCCAGGGAGCCAGCGAGCCTCTCGGCGACACTGAACGCCGCCGGCAGCAGCGGGGCGCCGGCGGAACGCCTGGAGGGGGAGGCGAAAAACCCGGTGATCGCTCCGAAGAAAACCGGCGCCAACAGTACGTGATGTTGACGTCCTTCTGCAGCGTCTTTGTGCTGACTGACTGCATCCACACTGTTGTTCTTTGACTTGAGTGCTCGATAAAGGAGCAGGAGTGGGAGAGTGTAATAAATGGCGCTCACTTCAGGTGATGGTGGTGTGGAAACTGCAGAGGAGGCTGTGGAGCCCGCAGAGCCAGATATCAACGAGCTGTGCTCCGATATGTTTGAAAAGATGGCCGTCTTCCTTCAAGGAGAGCTAACAGGTATTTTCAACAACATTTACAGTCTGTTTTCTGACAAAGGCGATTGATATTCGGGTTGCCACGATTTGTCAACTAATCCACGACTACTCGACTCGACTAATTCAATAGTAGATTAGTCGTTACTTTATATTATATGGAGTCAGAGTTGAACAAAGTTGTGAGCGTTCAGCACCAAAAAATGCACTTTTGAGTCGTCAGACCAAAATGTATCTTTTGTTAAAAATACTTCCTTTGTTTTTGATGCTAACCTTATTTGGTTTAACCCTTTAACACCTGAGGGGTCGTTAGTGACGCTTAAACACTAAATATTTAACATACTGTACGTTTTCAATCATTAACAGGACAATCCCAATAGATTGTGAAGGAGTTCACAATCTATTGGGATTGTCCCGTTAATGGTTGAAAATAAACACTCCAGAAACACTGGAGCTCAGGTGTTAAAGGGTTAATCCTCCCAGAAACTAATGAAGGAAAGAAGCTGCACAATTTATTACAAGTTTAATAAACTATCATCGTATTTTCTTTATACTTAGTTAGAAGCTAATGATTGTTAAGATCTGTGCTGTACATCTATTTTGTGTATGACCTGATTAGTCGACTAATTAGAAAAAATAATTGTTGATTAGTCGACTATAAAAATGTAATTGTTTGTGGCTGCCCAAATTAGATAAATAGTTGTAATTTTAACACTTTTATTGTCGTTAATCAACGACCTCTGGTTACTTTGTCATCACACTCAATTACATACCGATGGATTCAAAGGGCAGTTTAAGTTTAGACCGTCTATTTTAAACCCCATTAAAATACCCCCCTGTGTCTATCAAGATTTTGTTTTAGTCTAATTGTTTTATAGACTATAATTTTTGTGCCATCGATAAAAGTCATTGAAACCCAAAAGGGCTTGATGCAGTGATGATGCTCGTCCAGGTCAACCTGTCTCCAAAGTCTGAAGCTTTAATGTGAAATTCTTAATCAAACTGAACTTCAGGTTAAGCTTTAGCTGGAGAAAGAGTATTTATGAGACATTTTTGCTCAAAGCCACTAAGTTTTAAAGAAACCACACAAAAGCGGATGAAGCCTGTCACCGTCTGACTGTACTTGTCTTTCCAGCCACCTGTGAAGATTACCGTTTGTTGGAGAATATGAACAAGCTTACAAGTCTGAAGTATATGGAAATGAAGGACATTAGTATCAACATTAGCCGCAACCTACAAGATCTCAACAACAAGTGTAAGTAGGAAGTGGAATAAGGAAAGACAAATCTGTCATCCCGTTGTTCATGAAACATGATAAATGTTTTATGACATTTGCTGTTCTGCAGGCTCCACTACCTCCAGAGATGTACACCTGAAGTTAGAATCCCCAGTTTTCTATCTTGCTTTAAGACCCATAGGGCTTCAGTCACAGTCACCCATGCACACACGCATTCACACACTGACGGCGACTCCGCTGCTCAACACTGGAACAATATGGGGTTCTTTGCCCAAGGGAACTTTGATCAAATACTACTCACAGTAAATTAGGGATCTTGTGAAAAACTCACAATACACATAGTGTTTGTTTGACTTCACAGATTTTGGGATAGGGGGATAAATACCTCATTTATTGTTTTTCACACAATACTCTCACTGGTGTCTTACTTTTTCGAGCAAAAACCAACAAAATCTAAAAGAAAACCTAATCAATGTAGCTTCAGTGTCATTCTGTTGGTATAAAAGTTGATTTTGTCAGTAAGTCATTCCAAGTTCATCATTCAAACAGACACAAAGACGTCACTCCACCTGATCATAGCACCTTCAGGTAGATGGTAAACAGTCAGATGCTGCAGGTGAACTTGGTGAGTCTCAAAGTGTCATCAGGAGACTCATCAAGACTCAGAACTGGTGTCAGAGTTTGTGACAGACTCAGGAGTGAAGCCCCCCCTAGCGACAGACCACAACCATGACCAGAACCTGAAGACCTTTGACCTCAGACATGGTTTAGCAAACGGCACACAGCTGTAGGCCGTTTTCCAGATGTGAGGGTTTTCAAGGGTTTACATTCACAACCGACTCCACTGCTTTGACTGGAATAACAGACGACTGTTGCAGGTGACTCCACTGACACCAAGACATCACTGTGAACGTTTGCAGTAGACCATGTGACCTGGACAATGTAGCAATGGTCTACCATGCTGTTCACTGATGGTCACCTTGGACAGAAATGATGATCGTCTGGATCATCATTTCTGTCATCAGGGTTGGCTTTGGTGTAGGAAGTATAACAGTCTCGACAGACATCACCAGTCAGAGCTAAACAGATTTGGTAGATGAACCAGTCACTGCATGTTCTTATAAACACATCATAGAACCATCATCCACCAATTCCTCCACAGAACCCCCAACTTATTGTTCAGGGATGGTAATGCTTCACCACATGGAGCCAGAGCTGTCCCAGCTGGACTTCAGGAAGAGGGAGTGCCTCATATGGTCTGACCAGCAATGACCTCTGACCTGAACCCCATAGAGCACGTCTGGGACCAGTCACTGGATGATTGGACCCCACCCCCAAGTGACCTGGCAGAACTACACGTAGAACCTGTGGAAGAATAGAGCACATTGCCTCAGAATAACGTCATGAATCTCGTGAGGAACATGAGATGTCTCTGTTGTTGCTACAAATGGAAAAAAATATTGACATGGTCAATTTTTACTATTTGGGACTGTCTTGACTATTTTCTTCATTTTTAGGGTAATAAATAGCAAACTAATGAAAATGGTGTTTCTTCTTATTCATTATTACCATAGTAATGGCAAAGGGAACTTTTACATATTTTTTTCAAATTTAGACCAAATATGAAAAGCACTCATGGAAATAGCAATATTCCTAACTTATCGTGAGTAGTGTAGGTCAACCGCTCTATGTATCCACTGCATCCATATTTAAGTTGTGTATTTTTTCTAATACTTGAAAACATTGTATATATTAAACTTCTGGTTGTTCATATTGTAGATGCAAGCCTGCAGCCTTACTTGGACCAAATAAATAAGATTGAAGAGCAAGTTTCCTCTCTTGAACAAGCTGCCTACAAACTGGATGCATACTCTAAGAAACTGGGTAGGTAGATGAAGTCAGACAAAAACTTTTCTTTTTGCATCAGGGTCCTTGCACTCTGACTTTTCCTTGTTTGTGAAATGAGGTTTCCCTCTTTGACTGAGAGGACGGTCTGCACATTTCAAGAGTCGTGTTTGTTCTGACCGATTAGTGTTGGCTCATGCAGCTCTTCATATTAGCATGTGCTTGCAGTAGATGGAGCTGTGACCCAACCAAAGACCATGACCCCAAATGCTTTTATATTGAGACCTGTACAGTTAGAGGCCTGCTGGGGTTTCGTTAAAGACCCACTCCAAAAAAGAGGTGTTTTTTTACACGTTCTTGTAGCATTTTCTCATAATTGAGATCTATAGAAGAATTTAAGAATAAAACTGAGAATTTCTTTCTTAAAATTGTGATGGATCAAGACCAGATGAAAACCTGCGATTTCAGTTGCTGCTCAGGTTTGTGATGCAGCAACTGAAATGGGCGGGGCCAAAGTCTCCTTGCTCCACTCCATTCTGATCATCCACTGTCAGGCAAACAGATCCATGAACGTCTTTGTTTCCCTCGTCTGAGCTGGAATCTGGATCAGAACTGTAAGGCTGTTAGCTCTGATATTGAGATTGATTTTACCTTTTTCTGCGCTTATGTTAGCTCAGGGTTGTGAGGGGCTGTAAGCTAGTGGGAGAGTGTGTCAGAAAAAGATATCATACAGTATTACATGGATTCTCTAAAGGAGAAGTTCTAACAAAAATGTTCAGATCATTAACATGAAAACATTGTTCTGCTTCTCCTGGTGGGTGTTGTCACGCTATGGCATTACACCTTATTCCAGAAAAAGAATGCAAACAATGTTTTAGATCACAAATGGTTACTTTAAAATATTTCCTTAAAAGAGTTTGTAAAAATCATGTCTGTGAGTTTATAAAGATGTTCATTTAGTCAGAAATGCATGTTTATGTCGACCAAGCGTTAGCATTAGCCGTCCTATGGGAAATTCCATTAAATGTTAGCAGACTTTAGCTTTATGTGCTAAATTGATCTATATTTTAAGAATCCATTATTGATCTGTTAATCTTAAACCGATTCAAATCAATTAATTTATTTTATTAACTACTACTACAGACAGAAGGGATTTAATACAAATAAACAATTATACATAATACTGAAATGATCACAGTGTTCCACGTGAGACGGACCGCTCCACACACGCGTCCGCTCACTGGCATATTTACAGATATGTTCATTCATGTGCACTGTACCTGTTCAAATAAATATTAATTGAATATATCAAAATATAGTTGGAGTGGAACTTTATGTCTAAAAAAAACCTTCTAAATGATTATTATTTTTTATTTTTTAGAGGCCAGATTCAAAAAGCTGGAGAAGCGATGAGGAGGCAGACTGACGTGGAGGTGTTTTTGAGCCTTCTGTCCCCTTTGCCCTCCTCTGCTCACTCGGCTGTGGAACTACAATGGAAATAACCATCAAAGCTACCTTCAAACCTAGCAGTGGCCTTGAAGGAAGCTGCTCAATGCTTACAACTACCACAGTGTGGGGGCTTCATCTGTATCCAGCGTTAATGATTTGGTCATACAATGAGACAAACCCTATGTCTAGAACACTTTGCAGGCATTTTTACTGCATCATTCTTATTGCACCCTGAGTGATGGAGTCGAGGTGTGAAGACTAAAGTACATTTTCAATTTGGTCAAAGATTGAACATCTTTCCGGTTGTTTATTAACCAAAGAAAGAATTCTGTCTGGGTGGATCCCTCGTCCCTTAAAACTTTCAGGCTTTGACACAGCTTGAAACTGTTGTTGCTGCGTCGTTTTCAGTTATATCAGGTGAAAAACATTGTGTAGAGAGGCCGGACTTTTTATATTAATTTGTATCATGTATGGATAAAGAACACTGTAAAGTTCAGAAATAAAAGTATAAAACATGAATATAAAAGTTATAACTGTAGCCTGCATCTGACAGTAGAGGGCGACCCTCCTCCAGGAAAGCTTCCTGAAGTTTTGCAGCACAGTATCTCCTGGGTTCACAAAAATACAGCAAGCTCATAAATGAAGACAAATGAAAACATCCCAGGAGACATGAAAGCAATATTTGAATAAAAAACTTTACAGAAGGATTGAATGTTGTTATCAATGGCCATCTTTTTCATCTGCTGCTGTTTTCATAGAGTTTCAATTTTATTTATTTGCACTTATACAAAATGTTGTAAGAACAGGTATAGAAAAACAAAGTAGGAGCAGGAAGAAGCAAAAAACCCATATGAGCTTATATTAAAGCTTCTACCTAATAAAACTTTAAAATAACAAAATTCAATTAAACAATTGTATACATTCACAATAATACATTTTACACATTTTAAAAACAACAAAAACATTTACATTTTATAATACAATCCTTTTATTATCAGGGATTTCCTTAAACCCCTATGAACACATTCTCTGTTCAGACCTGCAGCTGAAAGACTTCATCTAAAACAGGCGCCTTTCATTAGTACAAATACAGCTTGGCCTCATTATTCATACTCCAAATATTATTTACAGTTGTCCTGTTTTCCTTGTTACCCCCCCCAAACACACACACAGTTTTTTAAGAGCCCTCTGTTATGAACTCAAAACGCTCTGTAGACTAACTGAAATGCTTCTGTCAGGGATTAGATAGAAAAGTAGGTCAATAATTACACATTTTCTGTTCTGCAACCACAAACCTACCCTAAGTGGTCACGTAGTGTGGGTGTGATGCGTTATCCGCAGGAGGAAGACTGAATAGACTGGATATAAATGAATTTGTATAGACTTCGGTTTTACAGTGAATCCCAAAGAGAGACATTCCTGCTTGTCAAACAGATGATTTAAAACATCTTCCAAACCAAACGAGTCGGTATAAAACACTGAAACCATGAAATCCACTTGAGGTCATTTGCAAAGTTCTAAATAATGACCAAGGTCATTTAACTCTTATTTCAGGGGTCTCAAACTCAATTCAGCCGGGGGCCGCTGGAGGCAGAGTCTGGGTGAGGCTGGGCCGCATCAGGATTTTCACAAGAAAAACACTGATAAAACATTCCAGCGTTCTCAGATATCTTTATTTTAACACAAAATAATGAATAAATTATGAACGACGTGTATAGATCTTTGTCTGTGTTGATTTATATATATAAAAAAGGGTATGTCTGTTTCTGAAATAGTTTATATTCAAGATTGAACTTAAGATATATTGCTAGGGGGTAGGATTGAAAAAGTTTTTTAAACTTCTTCCTACTCCATTTCGAACTACATAATTGAGGTGTAATGTTTTTATTTATAATTTATATAGAATTTTCTGTTGTTGTTTTCTTGTTTTTATCACCAAGTACTATGTATGTATTGTTCAAAATAAAAAGGACTAACTAACTAATAAAATAAATAAATATATTAAAAGATGAATAAAAAACAAATAAATTAGTAACAAATAAATAAAATAATAATAATGACCATACAGCAGATACATATTACTGAAGAAACCACACATTGACTGATTGATTAGAGAAACTAATTATTTGTATTCAGTTTCAAATGTCTGTATTAACAGATCCTCCTTCAGAGTGAGAGAGAAGCCCCGGTAACGAGAAAATCTTTGAAGGATTTCATTTTTTGTAGATTTTTGTAGAACTTCTCATAATAAATAAATCTGATCTATGTGTCTTCCATTCATTGGAGGTGTGGGGTGCTTGTGCGTGCGCCGGCTGCATCAGTGCGCATTCGGGGGGGCTGCTTTCCATGGAGGTTCTATGCAAACGCGCGTAGCAGAATGTCGGACTTCTACTCGCGTTTGTTATGGACTGGAATGCGCGCCGACACAGCCCGGAGCTTGTGGAGCTCTGATTTAGTAGGAACAGCCCACACGTCAAAAAAACGTATTCTTCAACATCATATGTGTATTCATTCTAAGAGAGACATCCACAGACGGAGCTGGTAGCTCCTCCTACACGCAGCGCAGCGACAGAAACACAATTTGTCACGCGAATCGCGTTTGGTGCTTCATGGCTCCTCCTCCGCCCAGCTGATTGGAGGAATGAAAGAATGAGGGAAGAGGTACTGGACAGCCCGCCGATGTCCCGCCTCAAGAGTCATATACCTCACCGTGATTGGTTCATTCAACTCTGCACACAGCAACTGTCATTCATATCAACCTTGCGGGCCGCACTAACAGTAATCTTTCATATGAAGACGGGACCGCAAATCATCATCCCGTGGGCCGCAGATGGCCCGCGGGATGATGATGACCCCACCCTTACATGGATGTGTGATCCCTCCCATGACAAATGTGGACATGATTTCATGTCTGCCACAGACACCAGAGAAGAGAAAAAAAAAGTTCAGCACGCAGTCTTGTGGGTCCAGATAACCCCACTTTTAATGTAAACATGTCTAGGATAGCACAAGGGTAACATGTTTCTCTCCAGAGAAAGAAAATAAGTTAAAATGAAGATAGTAAAAACTCAACAAATGGTAAATAGTATATACTTATATAGCAATTTAATACCTTCCTTTAAGGCCAAAGTTCTTTACAGTTTCAGTCCCATTCACACATTCAAACACTGAAGGTGGCTCCACTGCCCAACACTGGTGCCTACATGTAACCAACGGGATCAATATGGGGTTCAGTGTCTTGCCCAAGGACACTTCAACTAGGGCTGCCACGATTAGTCGATGACTAAAATTGTCATGATTAATTTAATAGTTGATTAGTCATTTCTTTATGATTTTTTTTTTATTTTATCTCAAAACTCTTTCTAATGACGCAGGAAGTTCTAGGAAGACTCGGGGACCAAAACAACACACCAACGGAGCTTGAAAGTGTTGGAAACATTAAAAAAAATAAAAGAAATAAGTGTCTGGTGTGATAGCTGCATGGTAGAACTTATGTTCCATGGCAGCACAACAGCGATGCATGAACCCTGAGGAGGAAGCACACTGTTACGGAGTATGATAATGATGAAGAGGGATCGACAGGTTGCATTAGCGCAAACAGAGAGCAAAAAAAGCTTAAAAAGATGATCCTCTATAATGGTGGAGTGACAGTGAGGGGTGTTTCCCCTCACTGTGAAGGCTAGCTAAATGTTTCTGTGCATCCCTGCAACCTCGACCCCATCAGAGTGAAATGTCTCAGCTGAAGGAATATCTGGCCTCTAAAGAGATCAAGGCTTTCTGCAGACATGGAGAAATGATCACTTTCTTGCATCAAGTAAGGAAATTGAATTCTGAAGTCAGAGTGTAGTGAAGTTGAACAGAGTTGTGAGGATTCAGCACCACAAAATGCACTTCTGTTCTATTTGAGTCAGAGAGACCAAAACTTTATCTTCAGTGAAAAATAGTTCCTTTGTTTGAGATGCCGACCTCATTTGATTTAATCTTGTTTTAATGAAGGAAAGAAGCTGTATAATTCATTAAAGGGTTAATAAACTATTAACTACTATTTTTCATCCAGTTTACGTATGACTTGATTAGTCGACTCATCGGAAAAATAATCGTTGAGTAGTCGACTATTAGAATAATCATTTGTAGCAGCACTAACTTCCACTCATGGCTGCGCAGAGCGGAAACTGAACCTGCAACTTTCCAACCAAAGGTTCATCTGCTCTACCTCTGCAAAATGGCCACCCACATAAATTCAAGTAAGGTCCACTTTAGGTCAGACTGTTCTAAAGCCTTAGTCACATGCGCCTGTACAGGTGCTGCAGGGTTTGGGTCGTCTGGGTCCACAGAGGCTTGTAGAGAGGAGGGGCTGCATCTGAAGAGGAGAGCAGGTGTGTCTTTAGGCTTGTGTGTCCACCTCATGAAAATGGAACATAGGATTGCTGTGTGTGATTAGTGCAACATGAAATATTGTTCAGAATAATGGAAGTTACACGCACGCATGATGTATGGGTGATGCAGTTGCACAGCACCCTCTATGCAGCAGTCCAGTTGTTGGTAAGGTGCATCCATCGGCTCCTTACTGACCGTATACGATGCTGCACGCATGGGGTGTGCATGTGATATGCAAGTGCTCATGAAATCCTTGTAGGATGTCCACACAAACTACAGTCTGGTTGTCTGATTTCCTCATTTGTAACAGATGGGCTGCACAGAAGCGATGAGCACACTCACTACTTGAACTGCACCAACAGGCTTCTTGCACAGGAGTTATAAAAGCAGAAAAACACGTAGGACAAGCATACTCCTCCCTTACTTACTGTTGCTTAGGTTTTCACTACAGCCTGTCACCCGCAACATGACTGTAGAAAACATGTGCATGAACCTTTTCATCTGACAGTCTCACCGGCTCGTCTATAATCTTAAAGTTATGTACAGACCACCCGCGTCCCCATTTTTAACCTGCAGACAGCCTCTATCCACCCGCAGTTGTGACTAAGGCTTTAGTGATTTTTAAAAGGCAGAGCTGAGAGATGCTCTGTTCAATCCCTCTCTGAGCCGCAGATGGATGACAATGACTAGAATGATTCCAGCTGAATAGGTTCAAATAGTTTATTTAGAATTACCCTCCTATGTTATTGCTTTTCATTCATTTGTAGCTTTTGAAACTTTTGATACTGAAGAAAAGTAACTGCATGGCCTGATAAAACCTTATGCTGGTGGCCTTCAACTTCTTTTGAAAAACAGATTCTCCATTTAGTTTCTCTTTCAATGTAAACCAGTTTAGAAAATGTCCAAACCATTTACTATATAAATAGGTCTGAGTCATCATTTCTATGGCATTTATTGTCACCAACCAGAAGTGAGCTTCTTGGAGGTCCACACACCCCTTCTACTGAAAGCATCTGACAATCAAATGTTTCATATATTGTTTGCGGTGGCCACATACTTTTATTGAGGCATCTAATTGGCCAGTTTATAACTTAAATAACTTGAACCACAGAACAAATATGACAAAAATTTTGGATTAACAAGAACATTGGAGTCAATGGGATCTTGGCGTCTTGGAGCCAACAGGTACTTGCTGGTTGGAAAGCGAGTGGGATGGGTTTCTCAGTCTATTTCTCATATATAGTCAAAGGTCTTAGGAGATAAGTCTCTGAGTCTCAGACTCAGATTATTTTGAATAAGAACTTTCACGGTCAAATAATGAGAAAGCTTCAAGTACATGAGAAATGAAAGTAAAAAAATAGCTTAAGGTAATGGAATTACCATTGAGAAAAGAAAACATGCAACGATTGACTAAAGAGTCTGTAGTCCGTTGTGGCTGAGCATATCTATGAAAACTTGGCCATCAGCAAATAAATCAAACAAGCTCCTTTCCCCATAATTCTCAAGCTGAGATTGAGCCACTGAACAATAACAGGGCGAGCTGCCACACCACAGAATTGCATAAATAACAAGCAAGCATGAAATGTGGGAACTCATTTTCATCCTCATTTGAATGTGAGCTCAAGGACCCTCCAAAAGTCAGCCCACATTTGGTTTGTGTTGTTCTGCTTGACTCAAACTTAGAATGCGATTTCACTTGCCAATGTCAACAGATTTAGCAGCGTTGTGAAACCTCTCTTCAGTCTTTTGTCTCTGCATCCACACACAGTCAAAAAAGGAGAGAAACTGCCTTCAGGCCAAGAAATGTAAATACCCCTCAGTGTTGTGAGCTTGCAAATGTGTTCAGGCCTACATTCATTCAGTTACCAACAGATCTGAGCGCATTTACTGCTAACACAAGCCACATGTGAAATCGGAGTCAAACTTCAGGCACCTTTAGTGAGGAGGGCCTGAATACCCACATGAGATAAACTTTTGGCATCGCAGCCATTCCTCCTCCCTCTTCTGCTCACACCATCGCTGTTCGCATACACGAGGAAAGAAGAGCATTTACAGAAATCTGTCAGTCCTGTTGCACAGAGCCCCGAACGCCTGTGTCTGCTGGGATGTTGTTCTCTGAACACCCTGATCAAAGCCTGATGAATGCAGTCTATTCTGAGGGAGAACAAATATCTAAAGTGTCACTCTATTGTTGCAAAACCTTAACCAAGAGCAGATGGGACGGTGGCATGTGATTGCAGATGCAGCCCAGTGTGGAGCTGCAGCGTCCGGCTCAGAGAAACCGCTGCTCCTGAGGATGACATGAGAGCTGAAGGTCATTTTTCTGCTGCAGGTTAAACCAGAAACACCTGACAACAGTTTGCAGTGATCCTGGTTTAAATGTGATGTCAGGTCCATCCTGTGGAGTTGCTCTTTTTAGACTTCAGCTCAGACTCTGAGGCACCAGAACTTCAGTCTTTAACTCTTACTGGATGTGTTTGCTGTACAGAAAGTAACACTAACCTAACATGAGACAACATTTTACTTTCAAACTTCTATAGAATGCTGAGGCTCACCTACACAACCTGTCAGTTGTGAAACAACATTACAAATCATTGAAGGGAACCTGCAGCAAAGTCCAGCCTGAATAGGAAGTAAGGATTTTTAAAAAAAGTCTAAATAAATTCACTCATATTTTTCTACTAGACTCATTATTACTTTATTTTTTGTTCTACTTCTTTTTTGACTAAATATATTTAAATCAGTTTTGTTATAATTAATATTTTTTCAGTTACTACTATTTTGTTTTGCAATAAAATAATAAAGACACCAAAGAAAGCAATTCTAAAACTAGTTGTAATTGTACTTTGCTGTGCTACTGACTCTAAACAAGCATTTACAGTCTGAAATTCAGTGAGGAGTCGGCTGATAGGTTGACGGTGAGAAGTGGACCCCTGGTACAGCTGTACTGCAGGCCAAATCTGCTCTTCGTCATCGTGACATAGTGGGCCATGTCCAAGGCGACAGAACAGGTTTTGGGTTTGGAACTGTAGCTCCTCTCTGGCAAAAGGCATCTGCAACAGAACGTCGGGACATGGTGGTAGACGAGGTACGCCAACAGGAGGAAGCAGCCAGACGCATCCAAGCCGTGGCCCAAGCAAAACAGGGCGGCTGGGTGAGGTGGGAGGGAGTTGAAAAGAGGAAGCTCACATGGAGTGAGCTTTGGAACATGGAATCCAACAGATTAAGTTTCATCATCCGAGCGACTTATGATGTACTACCCTCTCCTGCAAACCTGCACTTGTGGCTTGGAAAAGATCCGGCATGCCCCCTCTGCACATCTGCCGCAACACTCAAGCACATTTTAGTGGGCTGTAAGATCTGCCTCACACAAGGCAGATATACATGGAGACACAACCAGGTCCTGAGATGTCTAGCCAACACACTGGAGTGCAAGAGAGTGCACATCAATGCCCAACCCTGCCACAGCCAGAATAGGCGACCCCCACCACCATTTATTCGCGAAGGGGGGAGGCCGAGGAGTATACCCCCGTACCCTGAGCTTACCCCCCTGAACGCAGCCAGAGACTGGCAGATGCAAGTCGACCTAGACCGGAGACTCGTCTTCCCCTCAGAGATTGCAACAACCACATTGCGTCCCGACCTTGTCCTCTGGTCAAACTCTTGCCGAGTTGTGTATATTATAGAACTGACAGTTCCTTGGGAGGATTCCCTTGATGAAGCCTATGAACGCAAGAAACTACGCTACTCTGACCTGGCGGCTGAGGCAGAAGACAGAAAATGGAAAGTCAGGGTGCGTCCCGTGGAGGTGGGGTGCAGGGGCTTTGTAGCCAGTTCGAAAGCCAAGCTCCTCAGAGAAGTTGGAATCCGAGGACGGGCACATAGACAGGCCATTAAGGAGCTGACCAACACCACCGAGAGGGCAAGCCAGTGGTTGTGGCTGAAGAGGAGTGACATGGCCTGGACAGCAAAAACAACTAAATAACAGCGAGACACACGCCCAGGCTTGATCAACCTGTGGTGGGCCTACCTCAGAAGAGGGTGTATTGTGATAAAAGGCCGAAACACCCTATGACTCTGAGGTACACAACTGACGATGTGTCCCGTTGTAGAAATCTGAGGGAACTCCAAACAACTCAAAACTCTGCAGTTGGAGTGGTAAATAGGGATTTTTAACAGCTAGTCCTATCAAAACACTGATGTTTAACAAAACGCCTGAAAAAAATTCCAAAGTAATGTGGGGAATATATGTTTTGTATAACATCTTTGTATTCTTGTTGTAAAAGATGCGGGTTGCCTGTTTTAAATTATTCCGTAAAACAAAACAAAATGAAATCAGATAATTGAAGGACTTTCCGTAAAAGACTATATAAGGAGGGGAAGACGGCGCAGCTGGAGCCCAGCTGACTTCCTCAGAAACCCAGGTAGAGGGGCGTGGCGCGAGGATCTGCCCTTCCGCACCCTCTGGCCGCGACTGACAGCTCCACAGGTGGATTTGTTTGAGAGCCTCGTTTCCAGACGCGGAGCGCTTGGATCGCCGAAGGAAGAAATCCACCGTGGCCAGTTCGAAAAAGGATTATCGAGGAAGCATCACCGGGAGACCCGGCACCCGCAGGATCCAGCGTGCGTTGTGATCTCCGCGCAGGAGGGTTCGCTGCGCGAGGCCGTGTCAAGTCCTCGGATACAACGCTGGTGAGATCCAACCTTTTTTTTTTTTTAACTGGTATACCAGAAAACTTAGCGATCGCTTTAGAGACATTCATTTTTTGAGGACCCATTTGTTTTAGTGAATTGTTACAATCTCATTAAAAAAAATAAAATAGGAACAAAATGTAACACATCAATTATTGATGCTCAAAAAGAAACAAATCTGAATAATTTGAAGCTCCATGCAAAAGGGAGAGGAAGGCAGTCTTTACAAAGCAAAACTTAAACTTGTGACTTTGATCGCCCATCTACCTGCACGAGCTGCAAAGGTCCCCTTTTCTCCTCCACTCCCCACCCCCGCCCCGCTCTCTGCACTGCTAATCTTTTTTTTAATGGAAGTACTTGCATTAATCAGTCGCGTGTTCACAATTCTCTGAAATGAGCATCTGAATGGGTGAGCTCGTTTCAGCATTTCTGTGACCGTTCTAAAGATCAGATTCATTCATGAAAGTCACATCTTTCTGCAAACAGGTACGGTGGGAATCACCTGTTCTCGTCTGTTCTGTCCCTCAATTATCCGATCCATTTGCAAACAAAGCTTCCACATGCAACTTCTCTCTGTTACACGCTGCCAGACTGCTTTTAGCGCTCCAGCTAATCGAGAGAATCCAGTCGATTTTTCCAACTAAAAGATTTCCGTCCCAAAAAAAAAAAAAAATTCTCCTGGACCTGAGTGGAAACGCTCGCCAGAATGAGCTGGACTGTACTACTGATCCCGTACCGGACCGCTCAGTTTAAACGAGGCTGTCGTTTCATGCTAGAGATCACTTTCCTGTTGCAGGACCCAGTTCAACTCATGCTTTTTTATGCTTAACTGATGGCTGCATAAGAAGGTGATCTCCAAAATACCAGGAAGTTCTTTGTCTGAGTGTCTAAACCTCCATCTCTGCAGGCGTCTTTTGTGCAACAAATTTGGGGGTTCACAATCTCAAAAATTTGTGAATCAATGATTAATAGTTGTTTAATAAAGTCAAACTTCTAATGACTTGAAGACTTCTTGTGTTTTTTGCAACATAATTATCTGTAAACAATACATATCTATTTATTAAATGCTGATCAATACACACTAAGAACATTGATGAATATTCTGCTTCCTGTGTGTGGATGATAGAGCTGCTTCTTTGGCAGGGCTGCTGAAGAAGGCCAGAGTATGAGGCATGGAGGGAAAATCAGAGAAAAACTGAATTTTCTAGACTACACCACTGGCCTTAACCAAATATTAAAATCGATTTTCTCAGGTGGGGCTGCACGGTGGCGCAGTGGTTAGCGCTCTCGCCTCACAGCGAGAAGGCCCCGGTTCGAATCCCGGCTGGGACCTTTCTGTGTGGAGTTTGCATGTTCTCCCCGTGCATGCGTGGGTTTTCACCGGGGACTCCAGCTTCCTCCCACCGTCCATAAACATGCTTCATAGGTTAATTGGAGACTCTAAATTGCCCCTAGGCGTGAATGTGAGAGTGAATGGATGTGTGATTGAGGCCCTGGGACAGACTGGCGACCTGTCCAGGGTGAACCCCGCCTTCGCCCTTCAGTAGCCGGGATAGGCTCCGGCACCCCCGCGACCCCGAAAGGGAGGAAGCGGTCAAGAAGATGGATGGATGGGTGGATTTTCTCAGGTGTTCAAATGTTTTTTTTTGTAGAGTATGTCTTTCACAGTGGACATCCATCTCAGATGAAAATGTCAGACTCCTCCATGACTTCCACATGGCAGAACTTGCAAAATCACAAAATCAAATACTACTGTTCAAATACTCATTTACTTCACTATAGATCACAACATATTTTGTTATGTATAAGAGCTTAAGCAGAAATTATATTGGACATTTTTGACAACAGGATCAGATTTCCAAAAATGAGGCACTGCTCATGTGTATGATTAAACTGTTCCTGGACGGTGTTGTTGTTTTACAATGTGATTCCTGTCATAAAACTGCCACATTTGTATCTGTTCCCGCTGATAAAATGTAAACAAGTTTACCTGAAGTGAAACTCACTGTGGTCAGCAGCACAGAGGAGCACGTTGCAAACACAAGCGTGTCACAGGAGAGGGCCTCCACACCTTCAAAACTGCACTTTTCAATAAGAATTTACAAAGTAGAAGAAGTTCAGGGGATGAACCCGCTGCAGGAGCTGCTGTGAGCCAGTGTGGGCCAAAGCTGAGCACAGCAGAAGCAGGCACTCGAAGCTGGGATAATATTTGCCATCATTTCACAGAGAAAATAAACACTAGTGCACCTGGCTCCGATGTGTGTGAGCAGGTCATGACCAGGTCAGTCTTGCTCTCTCAAACGTCTAAGGCTGTGTGCTTGTTTCATGGTCATCACTTCATCATTTCTTCCATGTTTCCAAGGTTCAAACAATGACCCATGTTCTGCTTTACTTGATATTTCAAAGCAAACTTGGTGGAAAGTAGAATTGGGATAATTATTGATCATCATATATCAGGAAGGAAATTCAATTGTTTAATTATTAATTTTGTTGTCCTTTGCATTAACAGAAAAAGGTTCTTATGTGTAAATTTGAAACAGTCATCAGATGGATATTTTGACAAAAGGGTTTCATTTTTTGCCTTTTCCTTGGTATATTAAAATGTAATGACTTGATTTTAAATTTGGTTACCATGAAGAAGTCAGCAGTAACAACTCCTAAGTGTAGGATTCTTTGTCAAAGTTGAAGCTGTCCTCCACTTATGTTTTGCTAATGGGAAACTACACTTTCATGAAAGATTTCTTGTGGTCTACTTTAGCAAGTTTTCAGATTCTTTATTGAAACATTCCCAACATTTTGTTCATTTTCCTGATTATATTTTGGTCAGTCATCTGGTTGTAAGCTTCAATCATTTCTTTATCAGTACTCTATGACTTCTTATCACTTCTGGTGTGGAAAGGCTTTTGGTTCCTCCTTCAGGGTTTGTCTGTTTATCACGTGTTAAGCTTCCTCTCTCTCAACAATCATGTACTTACCAGCACTGAGTTTCCAGTTACATGGAAGTGTCCACATATTGAGTTATGCAGAGTATGGGCTTACATATGGATCAATTAGAAGAGACCTCTGGCTCTGGACGAGGTGGTCATAGCACATGCACTAATGTTTCCTTCTCCAAATGGGATGTAATCGCGTTTGTATTTTCATCCTCACACTTGAGTTCCCGCCTTAGTCACAACTGCCCAGCCACAGGCTGTTTGTGGGTGAAAAATGGACAAACCTATCCTGGCACGGTGGTGGTCCGTAGATAACTTAAGATTTTAGACAACACAGCATGTTTTTTTTATGTGCATGCTGCTGGTGAAAGGTTTAGGTGAACATTTAAGACACACGTTAGGGTAAATAAGGAGAAGAAAGAGAGGCGTCTTATATTTTTTTTTTTTTTCGAAGCACGCCATGTAGGGAAATCGTTGATGCTGATCGTTCACGTCTCTTGTTTGAAGCCTGGAGATTAGTGTGAGGATTCTGCAGTTTAGTTTGGTGGTTTAGAGTGTGGTCATTCTGCATTAAGACATACATTTGGAATAAATCCTTCAAAATTTTACTTCATTTTGCATGACATTTTAATATAGAATTTAGTTATTCACACATTTACTTATTCAAAATGAGCAGTGGTTAATCTCAAGTGATATCATTTAATTTTTTAGAACTTTTGAAATTTTATAGTCATTGCTTTTTTTTTTTTTTTTTTTTACTTGTCTTGTCCAACAGCTGAGCGAACAGATATATGCTGAGAGCTTCTTGTGTTGGTCAGATTGTACTGTCACAACAGGGATTTATTGAGTATAGACCCTTTTTGTATTTAATGCCAAACTTTATTATATTGATTATTTTTGTAACTTTTTTTTACTGTTGGACCGGATGGGGAAAAAAGCCATCGCCATTTATCTCTACTGTTACCAAAACTCAAGTGTCATTTAAATAGTATTTTTAAAAAAACATGCAATGTTTCCCTGTAAAGAAGCAGGTAATGTCACAGAAATTATTGTTTGTTTTGGGTAAAATGGTAATATTTTTGACTAAAATATGACTATTTTATTTAAAGTTGCATTTCTCTAAGAATCTAATCAAACATTTTGTATTGTTAGACATCAAATAAAGCTATTTTAATCCGAGATTTTAGAATGCATTTCACAGAGCATTCAGACAACTGACATAAGACTGACATTAATGTGAAAATACATTTCATATTCTTTATTTTTCCAAAAACAGTGGAAAAATCTGAGCAAACATTAAGTAACAGCGATGAGAATGGCTGATTGCAGAACTCAATCGTTCCTAATTGTGATTACCAAAAGTGATCTCAGATAATAGCATAGTTAGTAAAATCCAAGTGTTACATTCAGGCTTGTTGGATGCAACATAAAAGACCCAACCAAGTGTTTGAGGTACAAAAAACTACTGGTCTATTCCGATAATTGTGGAACCACTAACAACCAATGACTGCGGATGGGGAAAAGGCTGCTGTGTCAGACAGTAGTGGTTTCTGCTGGTGTGGCTGCCAGGCATGGGAGGAGGGAGGGAGGAGCCAAAAAGGGTCTTTTAAACCCTCTTCTATCATGGTGTTCTGGGGCAGGCTGGAAAACCTGGAGCTGAGAATATAAACTGAAAGAAAAAAAAGGTCACCATATAACATAAAAATCTTGTTGGTCGCCAACGTGCAACAACTTTTTATTGTATTTTATAAGGATGTGGCTTTATAGGGAGAGTGTCACCAACCTCTATGTCATGCTCTAGAACGCTGGTGAAAGTTGGCGTGTCCGAGAAGAGCTCGTGATACGCCTCAAGTTTAGCAACAATGTCAGCACGGTTATTCCAGTCCAAATGAGCAAGTACATCCAAACTCAAAAGTAGTACGGAGGTTAAGGAACTCCGTTCAGGAACTCCCCTCAAAACCATGTCAAAGTCGTCTGCAGGTTCTGAAACTGACACATACAATGACATAACGGACCTTGGCTCTAGCCTATCATAAAAAGGCTTAAGCAGATTCCCATTTTTCCTTTTTCGGTCAGGAGTCCGAACCAGATAAACAGTATCACTGATTTTGTGCTCAATGATGAAAGGCCCACTGTACTGGGATTGTAAGATGGACCCCTGGAGTGGGAATAGAGCCAACAACCTTGTCCCCAGGGGAAAACACCCTGTACTGGATATTTTTTATCAGACCTCAGTTTCATTTGCACTTGAGCCTTCGCTAAATTCTTCCTGGCAAGTTCTCATGCCCTCAGAAGCTTGGACTTGAAACTGCAGACATATTGCATTAGAACAGTCTGGCAAGTTGGCTCCTCCAACCACCTCTCTTTCAATAGCTTCAAAGGGCCCCGCACTGTATGTCCAAACACCAACTCGGCTGGGCTGAAACCTAGAGACTCCTGAGTCACTTCCCTAGCTGCAAAAAGTAACAATGGCACCCCATCATCCCATCCCTTACCAAACTCCTGACAATAAACCCTCAACATGGTCTTCAAGGTTTAATTAAATCGCTCTAGGGCCCCTTGGAACTCGGGATGATAAGCCGAGGACGTGCAGTGCTTGGGGGTGGAAGTAACCTCAGGAGCGGCTAACAAAAATCCATCAGGAAACTGCAGCTTATTCAGAACTCTGCTGCTCGGGTTCTCACAAGGACCAAGAAAGTAGACCACATCAGTCCAGTTCTGAGGTCTTTACACTGGTTACCTGTCTGTCAGAGGATAGACTTTAAAGTTCTGTTACTGGTTTATAAAGCTTTGAATGGTTTAGCACCAAAATACATGACTGACCTCCTGACCCAGTATGTACCAGCCAGACCTCTCCGGTCATCAGGATCCGGTCTTTTATCAGTTCCTAGAGTCAGAACTAAACATGGAGAATCTGCATTCAGCTTCTATGCTCCACAGATCTGGAACAGACTTCCAGAAAACCTTAGATCTGCTGAAACACTCAGTGTATTTAAATCCAGGTTAAAGACTCACCTGTTCTCAGTTGGATTTGATTAATATGTATTCAAAAGTTTACGTCCGCACTGTTTATCTATGCTTGTTTTAAATTAAAATCTTTTTACTTTCTTTTAATTTTATTTTAATGATCCAATTTTTACTATTTCTTTTGATTGTTTCTTTTAATGTTTTATGTAAAGCACTTTGAATCGTCTCTGTACATGAAATGTGCTCTACAAATAAACTTGCCTTGCCTTGCCTAACACTTTTGCCCCAGCCAGATCATTAACTAAAACGAGGGACACACCATTAATGGGTATATATGAACAAACACTCTGGAGACAGCTCCTGCCGCTGGCCAGACGGGGAGACAGAACTCTGGTTCCTGACATTACCCTAACCAGTGGCATTCAGGGATGAAAGTAAGCCGGAATGGTCTTTAGCGGTGTTCGGGTAAAATAATTGGAGGCGGAACGCCGCTCCGGCTGAAGAGATCAGCTGTGCGGCCAGTTTTCACTGTATAACACATGACAGAAGCCGCGGTCGCCCTTATGGAAGAAAGAAAAATGAAAATTTTGCAGCTTTATTTGTATGTTTGCATTGTTTTTAGTGGTGCATCGCCAGTTGATTCAATGCTCTGCATCTCTCTCTTCCGATCTTCACTCTCTTGCTTCCATAACAACACATCCTCGTTCCCGGGCCGTATCATGTTGACATGATCGTCTCATTTTCGGAATACCTCCGCGTCACTTTTTGACGTTTTGGGTGTCCCCAACTCATCACCCCCAAACACGCTGGCCACTCCCATTAAATCACGGGTCCCCAACCTCCGGAACGCGAGCCGAAACCGGGACGGGACGTGAGGTGCACTGGCACCTTAACCCTGCTCCGGCTTACGTCTGGTTCTGCGTCTGAACCCACGTTCTGGCCCGGCTGATGGCCGACGCTGGGAACCCCCGACCTTCCAAACAGACACGCCGGGGGACGACGAGCTGGGACACCCAGGGGTTCCTGGGGTGACGCGGAGGGATCCCAAACCAGGCACCGGTGTGCGACGACTCGGAAACAAGACTGTGTTGTCCATTAGAAAAGATAGAAAAAGTAAATTGTAACATTGTGAAATAAAGCAGCAAATTATTTCAAAGAAAAAGTAAATAAAAAAGAACATGCAGAGAAAATGAATCAGATGTTTAAGAAGAAGATCCAAAGTGAGGATGAAGATGAGCAGAACAAATTTTCTAAAGGAGAGAATGAAGGAGAGAGGGGAGATGCAAGTCGCATGAAAAATGTGTGTGTGTGTGTGGGGGGGGGGGGCATAGTACATGCATGCAAAAAATCTACTTTCACCCCTCATATTGGCTGATGTTGCAGCATGTGGCTTGCTATAGAGACCTGTGCAGTCTCGTTCATTTTGCGATTCCTTCAGAACTTGCTTGATCAGAGATAATCATCACTAATCATCAAATAATCATCAAATAAAAAAACAAAGGATAAAGTTAACCCAGATGTAGCATTTTCCATAATGACTTTCTGAACTGTTCTTAGTCCGGCTTGTCACCTAAAGCCTGTTTGCAATGGGAGACCCTAACAAGAGGGTTAACCCAATGAGCACAGCTTCTAGGATCAGTCAAGCCCTCAAACCCCTTCAGGACAGTAAGGTGGTGGTTCACGGAGGGGATGTGTGTGTGTTTGTTTGTCAGCTGTTTTTATTTATTTTATTTTTTTTTAAGTTAGCTAAGTCAGGATGAGTGAAGCTTTGGTGCAATTTGGTCGAAAAAATATAAGCAAAAACTTGAACACAAACTAACAAAAGCAAACTAAATAACTAACCTACTGATTAATTAATTAATTAACCTACTAACTAACACTGAATAAATAAAATGAAATAAAACAAATACATTATGTATGTCAACAGAAAAGGGTTTTAAGTTGAAAAAAAACAAGGGAACTACATTTTCTTTGTTGTCATGGGCTGATTTTGTTTGCAGGTGTAGGTTGCAACAAGCTGTATCACCACCATCCATGCCTATAGTTTTTCTCAGTTTTTCTGTCTGTGGGGTGGTGTGAAAAAGTTTTTAAAGCTGTGGCCTGGTACCAAGTGACCAATGGACTGATATCGGTAACGGTCAGTGGCCCGAGGGTTGGGGACCACTGTCTTATAGTTCACAGCAGTCCTAAAGATGTGTTCAAAAATGTCTTCAAGAGCTGCAACACAGCGGTTGCAGTCGTAGTAATTCAGATAAAAGCTAATTCTTTAGCAGATAGCATTCTCTTCTGTAATCTCTGACACCAAACAACTCCAATAGTTATTTGAGTCTTTAATATTTTTAATAGGTTGAAAGGAAGTTGAGGCGGGATTTAGCATTTATAGGGCAGTGGAACGCCCCGGCCTGATGAGCGTCTGACAGAATGCAAAGCAGCAACAGCGCGCGGGGGGGGTTTGCTGTTGAATTGAGTTTCGACACAGAGCATGGGATTTTACTATGCAATAGATTTTAAGTTACTTTAAAATGAATTTGAACCAAACCATGTATTGAAATGTCATTTTAAATATTGAATTGTAAATTGCAAAATGTATTTTCCAAATGAAAGGTCAATTTGCATATTGAATTGTAAATTACAAAATGCATTGTCATTTGAATGACGTCAAAAACCCATGACAATTTGCAATGCCATTGATTTTGTTTTTATTCAATATTTTATTTTTAAAATTGTGATATTGAATTGTAAATGTTCATATTGAATTGTAAATTACGAAATGAATTATCATTTTGCAAGCCTGATTGAAATATTGAATTGCAAATTACAAAATGCATTTTCAAATTGTATGATGAATTTGCTAATTAAATTGTCAATTGAAAAATGCATAAAACTTTGAATTATGATTAAAAAAAAACTTCCATAGTCTTGTAAATCAAAGGGGTGACATTTGAAGCAAAGCATCTTTCAGTGTTATGTGAAAGGAAATGTGTCAAGAAGTTTTAGAGATAAATCTGGTTGAAACTGAACTGAAAGAATTTTGATTTACTGGCTTCTGATATGAAACAAATCCATGTGACGTTTGTTTTTCAGCATCTGTTTACAGATGAATCAGCACAGGTTATTTAACTTTGATTCATTTCTCCTAAAGTGGAAACCAAACATCCTAAAGATCTTAACATGAGCAGCTTGGGGACTAGGAAAAGGCTATTCTTGGAGTAGTTGTGAGGACCTTGACTGTGTGTGAAATGAGATTGTTATGAGTGAGACAGTTCCACAGGCGTGTCTGTAATGCCACCACTGACCCTCAGATTCTCCTCTGTGCGACGTCATGTCACTTCCCTCCTTTGTTCCATCACTCAAGAGGATTTAGCTAAAAATGTCTTTTTATTTAGAGCCTCGCAACAGCCCTTCTTCCTTCTTTGCTTGGCACTGGTGTGTGTTTGTGCATTCACATCACTCTATATGTTGACCCCAAACTTTTGAAATGCACATGAGGATGCTGGAGGGTGGGTATTTTCCTCTTCAACCACTCAAAGATTCTGTTTCATAACAGACTGTCACCTTCTGACTGTTCACCATCACAAGTGCCCTCACTACATCTCCCTCCTTTTAGCTTAGAGTCTGTTTCTTCTTATTCATCTCAGAACATTTTAACTGTAAACTATACTTGAGTTGCATTCATTAATTTTAAACATTTTCTTTGATAACCATTACAGTACTATTTAACAATACTGCACAATCTACACTGCTCACAAAAATTAAAGGAGCACTTTTTTATTGGGCCTGGCATGAATTAAACCTGTCTGATAATTTTCTGGTTGGTTAATCAGCTGAGGGCCTCGTTAATCAATTTCAGCTGTATTGGTTGTTGGCGGGTTCTTAATGTCACAACGGCATTGCATGGAACCTGGACTACTGAGCACCGCATTAAAGTTCTCAATCTCACCGATGA
>NC_050515.1:28744209-28748146 GCF_002922805.2 Oryzias melastigma | reverse complement strand
GTGGTTATTCTGGGAGAGCTGGACAGGGCCGTAGAAGGTCCTCAACCCCACTGCAGAAGGGTGGAATAAAAATATACGTTCTATGTGGGTCTCGATTGTTTGGCCAGATTGAAAAAAAAAATCACGAGTCCGACAGTGTTTGGAGGCCGAGATAAATGTGGAGGCGGGCCAGGTTCGGCCCACAGACCGAAGTTTGGGGACTCCTAAAGGACTGTAGATCTGTCAAGGATCAGCTCTGCCTTCACCCAACAGCAGCTAAGATAGGCTCCAGCAACTCTGTGACCCTGAAAGAACTTAAGTGGGTTTGGAAAATGGGTGGAAGGACATAAAGCCCTGGAGGGTAGGAGAACATGGCTTTTAGAGAACTATGGACTGTGGTTTATAACCATCTGACAAGTAGTTTTAACAGTTTCAGTGATCACAATTCTACAGAGAAAAAGGATTTTTAACTCTTTAACACCAGAGATTTAGCACCAGTGTTGACATTCTTTGGACTACCGTAACTCCTCAACTGTTAAGTCAGCTTCACGTAATTCCAGTGGGTAGCAACATTTTAGGTTAGTGTTGTGTTGCATTTTGGTGAAAACCCGTTATGAAAAGCTGCTCTCCAACTGATCCACATTAAATGAATGGTCGAGGAATTGCGTTTTATCAAAGACTGTGTGCTTTACTCAGGTGTCGTCGATGACATCTCTGGTGTTAAAGGGTTAAGTAGCAAAACAACCTCTAACTGTTCTACTTTTCTAGAAAAGTTCCCTCAATATTAGCCAATAGTTTGCCAATTGTAGAGACTTTCATTTGATCTAGGTCTACATATCTAACTCCACAGTTCTTGGCTTGTTTGTTAAATGTTAAAATTCATGAGCAAGAACACGGTAAGCCGAAATTGCGCCGCAGAACCTCAGATCGCGTCTTGACTTAACATTGAAACTGGACACTCCTGAGGCGCGAATCATGTCTGCTGTGAATGCACCATACGAAGTGATACAAAAACATTTATTTAAAATATTGAAAAAAAAGGGAATTTGCCAAATAGAAGAGTAAAAAACTCATGAAAATATTTCATAAATACTTTTTTTTGTGTTCCAAAGACAATATGTGAACATATATATGGATATAGTTCACTCTGAAAGGATTAAGAAAATCATGGTATGGCCCCTTTAAAATTAAATGTTTTCTTCAAAAATTGACTAGAAATAATCAAAACAAACTAAAGGTAATGTTTTTTTCAGATGCTAAAGCTACACCTTTTTTCTAAACTGTGGGAAGCTTTTGTGGCTTGAGAGAACTTTTGAGCCACCTTTTCTCATTTTGTTAATCAGTTTGTCTAGCTTCACGTCTATTTGAATTTTTTAAAAAGATTTTTTTTTTCTTTTGTGGAAAATAGAAAGAGCGAATATACAGAATAAGCTTCTTTTAAACTGGAGACACTAAACAAAGTCCTGTGTTTTCTTCTGCCTCCTTGGATTTGTTTTGTCCCTTTCGGTCTTTATCGACTCATTCCCAAACCCCAGCAGAGTTTTGGATCTTGTCCTCATCCTCACCGAGTGGTTTCCTTCTCAGCTTTCAAAGGCCATCTCAATCCATAGCTCTATTTACAGAAGTGTCTGTGAGTTTTCCACATCACAGCTCCAAAATAGCGCTGTCAAAGAGAACGACGGGAGCCAGGGAGGCACCTGATTCTCAGAGTGGATATCCATCCCCCCACAGAATGAAGCTCTGTAACCAACTGTCTCACAGATTTCTGAACGAGATTACCATATGTGCATATGAATGAGGAAGCAGGTCTAATTTAGGAGAGGAAGAAAAGATGGAAGCTGACAATACAATCCACTTTGAAGAAAGTCCACTGGGGCTTGTGGGCAGATGTGCATAAATAGGATGAAAAGGAACAGAAACAACTCTGTCTGTTTAGCCCTTTTTCCTGGACTCTTCTAGAATGTTTACACACCAATGAGTCTGTGCAGCCTGTGCACAGACCGTGGTGTCACTGTCTGAGACCGATAGGATTCAGGCCAGCAGATTGATCTCCTGATCAAAGAGTTCAATTTCTCTCTCTGATCTCATGCCTAAGACTCTCAGTCAGCCACCACTGGCTTGATGCAGCTTGATTATCCAAAAGTCCCTTCTTTAACACCTCCATCCAAGCTTTGACAAGTTCAAATGCAGGAAACTACACACATATCCACAGGGACACAGACACACAAACTAATGTGGTTTAGTCTGGCCCAGACATGAAGAGAAAAAAATATAAGGATATTGACCCCAAAAAGCAAAATGTTTCTGTAAGGAAATAACTGCAGTGAACAATTCTGCCACTCGGGGGAGCAAAGGAAAAGCACCCGCTGGAAAGATTTGTGGACATTTCTTTGTATTTTACACACTTGAATGACATTGAAATGAGTTGTTACACAGGATTTGAATCCTGATATTGACAGCCTAGTGAAGGCCAAATCATGCCAAGTTTCAGAGAGAAATTCAAATCCAAATTCTGATGTTCACAAATGTTTGCAAGTTTTATTTAGTTTCATTTTTCACTGATGTGCACATTTATATTTTAGGCAGGGTGTTTCATTTTTTTCTGCAGCCCCCTCTTGAGTTTACTATCAGGATTGCTTCAATGTCAGATGTAAAATATTCAGTTTGTGTAAAACTGAATAAACCGTTTTTTAAAATGAATCAATTTTTATTTTAAATCCATTGACCTTTATTAAATAATATACAATAATAAGTGATTAGGCCACTAGTTGTTTGAGGAATTTTTTTCCAGCTGAGAAAAAAGAAAAAAAGAAAAAAAACGTAACACAAACAAAACTACAGATAAAAAGTTGACCAAAGGTTATCTTGCTTCAATGTTACTGATCCGGCCCACTTGAGATCAGACGGGTCGAATGTGGCCCCCGAATGAAAATTAGTTAACACCCCTGCACTACCTTACAGCACCTCACAAGCATAGCAATAAAAATGGCGAGCAATATCAGAGCTATAGAGCTTTAACCATGGCAGTTGCTGGGTCACAAAACCCATATTTTATCTGTTCTTGATACAACACAATGTGAAAAAAGAAATTCTCAAAAATGCAGTTTTAATCTTAAACTCTTTCATATCTGTTCTCCATTGTGAGAAAAATACTACAAGAACAATTTAAAAAGAAACAACAAGATCATTTTCATTTAACCCTTGTGCTATCCTAGGTATGCTGACGTTGAGAGTGGGGTCATCTGGACCCCACAAGACCGCGTCTGTCCCAGACATAAAATCCTGTCCACCTTTGTCAAGGGATAATACGTCAATGTAAGGCTGGGGTCATCTGGACCCCATGAGAGAGCACGAGGGTTAAGCGGGTCTTTAAAGGGTGACACAGATTCAGCCAGACTCCCTTTGACCTTAGTGTGTGCCAAGTGTATCAGTAGCTCAACTTTTATCTCTTCAAATGTTCAACCAAAAAAATGCTACTGGATGATTGATTTTTTAAAATTGTTTGCTCAGTAACTTGGAATAAAAAAAGTCTTGAGAAGGTCAATCTGCTGCAGAAAACTTGAAGTTTTCCTTGGAAATGTTCTATAGGCGTGTGAATGTAAACCTCTCATGAGGAATCCCTCCCACCCCCTACATGAGGCCTTCACCAGCAGGAGGAGCACATTCAGCAGCAGACTGCTGTCCCAGCGCTGCTCCACGGACAGAATGAAGAACTCTTTTGTTCCTCGCGCCATCCGGCAGTACAATTCTTTGGCTGAGCATCTGAGGAGCCTTTAATTATTTTAATCCACTAACTTTTAATCTATTTAATCTATTGATATTTAACTATTCATTCCTGTAATTTTAATTTAGTTTTTAATCTTTTATATTTTGTTTTTAAATCTACGACTCCTGTTGTTCTTATTGTGCTTTATGTGTGTATGTTTTTTATGATTGTCGGCAGATGACCACATTTAAA
>NC_050515.1:28742635-28744077 GCF_002922805.2 Oryzias melastigma | reverse complement strand
TCTATCTATCTATCTATCTATCTATCTATCTATCTATCTATCTATCTATCTATCTATCTATCTATCTATCTATCTATCTATCTAAACCTTGTAGCTCTGCAGGAATGCTGCAAGTATGTCAAGCATTCATTCTCTGCATCCGTTAATTGACTGAATAAAGCAATAGAAAATAGGCTGTGATGTAGCTCCTCTAAAGTCTTTTAACCTCTTAGGACCCAAGCTAATATTTGAGCTAACATCTAAACATGTAGTCACAGTATCCAAGTTTAGCAGAATTACCTGCTTAAGAAATATAACTCATAATGTGATGTCCACGATGTAGATGGACGCCTGATCCTAAGAGGTTAATGCATTCCTAGAACTGTCACTTTGGAGGTGGTGTTCGCAGGGATCTTAACAAAAGTCCAACTTTTCACAATTCAAAGTGACAATCAGCCAATTTGATATAACATACTGACAGTTATTTTTCTTCATGTGTAAATGATTAAAAGCATGTTTTATATGGAGACATAAATTTGAAGTAGGAGTTGAAATAATTATGTGCAATTACAGAAATAGAAACCTGATAAACGATGGACAATCCAGAAAACAAGTAAAACATGTCTGGTAAGAATTGACAGTCTGTATTGATTGATTGATTGGTTTATTTCAAGCATAGATTGAAAAATACAAGACAATACACACAATTATCTCAAACTCATTACAGAAACAATGAAATGCATTGATTAGAAAATAGAAAACAAAAATAAAACACACTTATGTCACATTTGGTTCATTCATTTTCTGTGATAATTAACTAAAGTCAGTAGAGTTTGATTGATTGGTTGAAAAGGAGCGGGAAGAAGCGAACTAATATAATCCCACCCCTACTTATTTACTTCATTTCACTGTTTAGCATAACTATGTAATCTGGTTGTTGTTGTTTTGTAATTCCCAATAGTAAAGTTGTGTTCTTGTTGATTATTGATTAATCTCATCAAACATTATTTCAGTAAACAGTAACATCAATCATACATCATGTAACAGATCTATAATACTCATTGATTATCATCAAAGTACAATGTTATATTGATACAGAAAAATAATCATTACACATTGAGATCAAGTTTTAAAGTAACGATAGAGTTCTTATTAATCATTCTCTGAAAGAATTTTTATATATTTTCAGTAAACATTAATGATTCTCACAATATCTAATAATCATTGATTATCTTTAGTACACATATTACATTAATCCTGTAATCATTGCTACATATTTGGATCAAGTAAAGAAAATTAATACCATAGTGATTGTAAACTTTTCAGTAATCATTAAAGTATATTACATAACATAAAACTCATCTTTGATTATTTCATCACATTCAAGTTCAGACATTTGGGATTATTCAAACACCAGCTGATCTTTAACTCGTCTTATCTTCATATTGTGAGATTAGAGTTTC
>NC_050515.1:28735858-28742535 GCF_002922805.2 Oryzias melastigma | reverse complement strand
GATAAATGCAGAGGGTAAGAGCCAGTAAAGTTAGATTTGATTTCTTTAAATAAATGTTTAGGTTTTCTCTGCGAGTTCCAGTTTTTCCCACCATCCAACAGGAGAAAGTTGGGTTACAAAAGCGCTTTAGGAGAATAATGGAGTACTTCATCACGGTACACCTGTTAATTATCATTTGAGGACAGATTATTCCAAATCTAAAACATTTATAATTGTTCCTTTAAGTTGATGTTTACTACAAATAATTATGTACATTTATTATTAACTTTGAATTTGTCAACAAAATGTAAAAAAAAAAGCTTCTTGTTTTTATTTATTCTCATCCTGTTTTTTTATATAATATATTTTTTAATTAATAAACTTTAAGCAAATACTAAATTAATGCATTCACAAGTAAATAAAGAATATATAATTAAAAAAACAAAACAGAATCAGTAATGCAACCACAAAAGGGCACAAGAAAGTGTTCTTTTGTGCCGGTCCCAAGTCCGGGTAAATGCAGAGGGTAGTGTTCACAAGATGTATTGTTTTGTGCTGCCCTGTCTGCATTACCGAGGGTTTCTATCTGGACCCGATCTTTTTCCTACCCTGCTTATTTTCTGATTTCCTGCCGCCTGCCCTGACCCTCCTCTGGACTTCGACTACTCTACTCTCTTCTTTGATAATCCCATGATCGTGATTGACCTTCCTGTCTGACCCTGATCTAGCTTTGTGGATTTTTAGCTGTGCTTAGCTCCTAATAAACCTGCTGCACTGGGAACCAGCTGTCTGCCCGTTTGTGACATCATCTTTAGTTTTTTTCTTTTGCAGCTTCTTGTGAAAGTGCTTTTCTTTGCTCTTTTAGGAAAATGGTTTTATGTGAATGTTACTGAATGCATTTGAACTGTAAGTTGAGTTGATTTTTTTGTGTGCAATATAATGCATAATATTTTTATTTCATCCATTTATTTTATAAAGGTATCACATATGGTGTTTTTTTGTTTTTGATGTTTTTTTCTGGTAACGTGTTGAAAATGCTTATTATTGTATTGTTGTATTTTAAAAATTAAATTACAATCATTACGAGTATGAAGAGGGGCTCTCTTTTTCTTTAAAATAATGCTAACTCTATTTCCAACCAATCCAAAGAATTTTAAGGAAAATCATAGAAATGAGAAACACTGGTAAGGTTCCTCTGCAGATATAAGCTGATAACTAGAGAAAACAATTCTACATACTTTATAAAAAACAGCTTCAGAAATTAATTAAACCTTTTGCCGTTCAATAAATTTTAGCTTCTTCTTCTTAAAGTTATGCAATTAAAGCAACCACCTTCTGTGATGTATTTTTTTTTTACAAGAAATTAACTTTTCTAGTTATTATTATTATTACTGTCTTTTACGCCAAATATCCATTAAGTTTAAGTTGAGGTATATATTTTTGTTATTCTGGATTTTTGTTTTTAACTCTGATGATTTTGTATTTTGTTGTACATTGAGGATTCATTAAAATGTTAAGAACATTAAAAATAAAAAAATACAATTATATAAAAAGATGCTAAAATGTTGACTCATAGTTAGACTAGCACTGAACTGGACCTTTTATGCTTCAAGGTCTCTTTTCTAAAAGAAAACATGTTAACTGATATTAAGGAGATTCACACGGCGTGGAGAGAAGAAATAGATGATAAATAGGAAACAAAGAATATTTTTATTTATATAAATGGTCCATATTCACAATCTTCATGATTCTGGNAGATCCAGCTGTTCACTTGTTAGGATGGTTATTTATTTTAAATGCAGCTGAACGTGCTTCTCACGTGCATCTGATCAGACTGTAACCTGGCCGCACATGAAAGAGGCGGACGGTTGCAATAAACTCACTCCTGATTGGCGACAGTACTTCCTGTAGATTCCATGACTCAGCTATGACTCAGACCAATCGCTGAAGATTGTTTGCAAATGGCGGTATCCGTTTCAGGAATTGACGGTGAAAGCGGAGGCCTACTTTCGCGAGGAGAGGAAGTAATGCATTTCCAATGGGGGACCTCATTGCTCGCTCAGTCCATTATTTTTACAGTCTATGGTAGCAGCAAATAGACAAGGGCCAATCCAGTAATACATATCAATGCTTGTAATACATTTGAAATTAAAATTGGAATAAATATAAATATATGTTCAAAATGTGTTTACTTCTTTCAACTACAATCGTTATAACAACTTTAAATACATGAACTACTTTGATGTGAAGGAATATACCATTATTCTGTGAAGGATTTTCATGTTTTTTAGAGAGAAAACTTCCTCCTGCAGAACAAACTGTTTTTCCTGAGACTTTCTGCTCGTCACAAACTCATGTTCACAGAGACCTGGAATCACTTCCTGATTTCATTCACTTTAAATGTTGGTTTACACGTTTTTTAGGGCTTTTTCTAAAGCAGATGACTCATTCTCTACTCTATATGCATCCATAGTCACTGATGGACAGAAACAAGCTTTTAGAGGTTTATGTTAACATACAGGAACAATCCAGACGGAAAATAGTTCAATCATGGACTTTAATCCACTTAATAATTAGCAACTTTTAATTGCTATTAGACGTAAGACAGAAGAAGGGTTAAATATTGTAAATATAATGCATAGCATAATTTTACACAGCCATGGAGAGGTCTAAATAAAACAACAAGCACGTTCCCTTAGCATTACAAATAAAAATAGCTAACCATTTATTTTGTATTTATGTGATTGAATTTTACTGTGGGTAGAGGGGTGTTCTTTATCTTGTCTTTGTCTCCATCAAAATATGTAATAAATTAAAGTAACTTTAGCGGTAGTTTGCTTTCTTACGTGGTTCTTGGTGTCCCTCCAGATCAACCGGTGTGTGCTCAACAGGACAACTCCAACTTCCATTTGTGCCTGTTGACATTTCAGAGCACATCATGCTAATAAGTCTTCTTGCTAACATAAAAAAATCTATTATAAACAGCTTAAAATCACCAAAGGAAGACGTAGTTTTATAATCGTAACCCCAACATTGACTTTCATACCGGTATGTTTTAGAAATTTCAAATCGATCAAATGTATTATTATTATTAAGCTGTGTGTTTGTGTCAGGCTAACATTTTGGCTAATGTACAACAAAACTACCTCGTCATCACCGTCATACAGTCAGACTCCTCTTCGCGTAGTTACTAAAGTCTCATACATTCCCAGGAGTCCATTTGTCCACGAAAATCTGTCCGTTTTTAATGCTGAAAAAATATTCGCAGGTTAGCTCTTCCGGTACCCGGAAGCAATACCGGTACCACGCATGCGCGGGAGACGTCACTTCTGCTAAAACGGTTTGTTTACGATGGTTGCTGTTTTTTCTTTTTCTGTGACAGACCATGGCCTCAGAAAGACGCATCCGCTGAATTTGGACAGCCATAGCATAGGTATGCCTTACGTCTATCACGCCGTATGTCAAAGGATTTCCAATCCATTATTGGACGACACCGTTTCCCAGCATGCACTGCGGCTCAAAATGTATCTTTTTAAAAGAAAAAATAAGAGAAAAACCCTTTTTGTATTCTCCATGTAGTTGTATTTTTACTTGTCTTCATATTTTATTTACAAGTAACGTTTAAAATTCAACTTTGCCAAAGCACACTAAAATGAATTAGAGTTGAAACCTCTAGTTTACACGGTGGTCAAATGGCAGGGTATAAAAGGCGATCGGCGACAACGCGTTATTGGATCAGTCAGGTAGTGTGTAATGTCTGGGGGCCTCACTGCTTGCAGCATGGCCGCTTGTGCTGCAAGTAAGCGGAATGAGTATCCCAATGCAACCTAGGTGCTAAGGTATATGACACAAGAACAAATAGCACATACACTTCACATTGCACAACACTGATGATGCAATATACAGACGTCATAAACATCAAAGGATAATGAATGCACCCCCTTAGCACTGAGCGCCATTGCTGATTCCTTAGTCAATAGGCATTGCATGCTGCCAGACTGGTCCGGAGCAGGGCTGACTAGCCAGTGCTTTTTCTCAATCCATGTATCATTTGTTTTTCTACTGAAAATCGATTTCGTTTTCCGTAATCTTGTCTTTGACAAGGGAGGAACCCGGAAGTAGTTTCTTCTCTTATTGTGAAAATCTGATGCTCTGATCATTTTGTTATTGATTTGTGACCATAAAAGAAAAATCAGAGACCGGAGGACATGATAGCATCAGACACTGCAAATCAGCGACAAAGACGGAGCTTTGTTTGGCTAATTTAAGAGAAGAAACACAAAATAGGAAACAGTCGTCATGGAAGAATGTACCAATGGACAATAAATAGATATATAGTTATCAAAAAAATGATATAAATTCTACCAGGGAAAACACATTTGTCATAACAGCTGTAGCCAATGAATTAAATACTGTGTTGTTATATTATGTGTTATGATAAATGTGACTAGGATAGTTAGGCATTTTTATTGTATATTTGTTGTTTTCATAGCAAAATTATATCCATCCATCTTCTTGACCGCTTCTTCCCTTTCGGGGTCACGGGGGTGCCGGAGCCTATCCCAGCTACTGAAGGGCGAAGGCGGGGTATACCCTGGACAGGTCGCCAGTCTGTCGTAGGGCCTCAATCACACACCCATTCACTCTCACGTTCACACCTAGGGGCAATTTAGAGTCACCAATGAACCTATGAAGCATGTTTTTGGACGATGGGAGGAAGCCAGAGTCCCCGGTGAAAACCCACACATGCACGGGGAGAACATGCAAACTGCACACAGAAAGGTCCCAGCCGGGATTCGAACCGGGGCCTTCTCGCTGTGAGGCAAGAGCGCTAACCACTGCGCCACCGTGCAGCCCCCTTCATAGCAAAATTGTTTTATTGAATCTTTTATTTGTTGAGATAAAGATTTATTTTCTTTTGTAGCCATCATGGTGTTGAATGTAATTAAAATTCATATACATAAATTATACTTAAAATGATTAGTTAGAATATTATTTCAAATACTGTGTTGAGTTATAATGTGTTTTTTTTTCTTACAGGTGAAGTTTCTAGAAGAAAAGTTCCAGAACAGTTTCTGCCAGAATAACAGAGGGCATCTCTACGAGGAAGTACAACGGAGACTAAAGTAATCTCACTATAGAATATAGACAAATCACTAGGACAGATTTATGTGGAATATGATCATTAATAGACCCCTTTCTCGGGGACGTCTGACAAAATGGTGAACGGCAAAGCTGACAGCTGAACGCTGTTTGACACAATTGTACATAAATGATAAAAGGTAACCTAATCTATTTCAACAGAAACATGTTCAATATTTATTTTATAAATGTCCTGTCAAACTGTATTTTCATTTCCTCTCTTAGATCGTTCACAAATCTAAATATAAATTTGAATAATCCCTAAATATTAAATGTTTTTTTGAAAATATCCACCTTTCATTTGAGCAGATATTATTCTAACTGGTTTCTATTTTGGCTGATGTTATTTGCACAAATTTTTAGTGTGATCGAGCACAAAAAGTGATAGAAATTCTTGTTGGTCACATTTAATACCTTCGGCCAAAACACACATCGCTGCATTATTCGTACACATTTGAATCACTTCCCAGGATAAATGTACTTGTTTTACAGGATATTTTAGGGGGCATTTGTACAAACAAGAATGATTTAGCTAAAAAAAATGTTGAGAGCATTTTCGAGCCATGAATGCACTGGTCAAATCGCACTCATTGGAGTCTAAAATCTCTGGATTCTGACTATTTTTTTAGTTTCACTCTGAGGAAAACAGTTTGAAGGATACAAATATTTTTAAGACAAGTGCAGAGCATCATTTTCAATGACAGAGACGCGCAGCCGTGCGCCTGCCTCTGTGTGCTCGTTGCCATGACGACCTCAGACACGCACTTAGATCTCCAGTTTTCCAAAAGCGGTCCACATATGTTTTGAGTCTGAAGGTTTTTTTTCTCACTGCGTGCTGTAAATGAGTTATTTTAAACTAATTTGGGATCCATCCAGTGTTTTAGCTGCATTGGTGTTTTTATCATCTACTGGGTTTTTGAGCTGTTTGAGTTTCAGCTGTTACATCAGCATCATGTTACCTTTTTTGGCTATTTTGGTATATACTAAGGTTTTCAGTCTATTTGGAGTTTAGCTAATATTTCAGCTACATGCTAGCTTTTATGGCTAAATTAGACTTTTTACCTGTTTTTTAGGCTAATTTAGTATTAAGGTCATATTTTAGTTACAATGAGCTTCACTGTTTTGAGCTTCAGTTTCAGCCTTTTTAGCCATCAATTGAAGCGTCTTCAGCTGCCACATTCAGGTTGCAGCATTCACACTGGCATCATTGCAGATAATGCTATATATCTAGATATTTAAATTCATTCTTTTTTTTAATTGCAGGTCCTTTGGAGGAGCCTTTTTTCCTGGATCTGCTGCATCAGCCTGACTGGTTGTTGAGGAGAGGAGCCGTGATTCGTGCCTGAAGTGTCGGGCTGATGAGCTGCAGAACAACATCCAGAAGGAGCATCAAGCATTCTGTCAACTCCAAACACCAAGTTAATATTCAATCAAAACTGTGGTTTAAAGTGTTCGAATTGGACGTTCTTGATTTAGGAGTTGGTTTTTACCGGCTCCATGTTTACCATTTTGAGTCTTAAAGCTTTTTTACCAAAGTTGATGTTGACATTTTCAAA
>NC_050515.1:28724975-28734861 GCF_002922805.2 Oryzias melastigma | reverse complement strand
AAGTTAATGTTCAATCAAAACTGTGGTTTAAAGTGTTCGAATTGGACGTTCTTTATTTAGGAGTTGGTTTTTACCGGCTCCATGTTTATCATTTTGAGTCTTAAAGCTTTTTTACCAAAGTTGATGTCAACATTTTCAAAGCAGTTTAGAAACATCTCTTCTTGCAGGTAAAAACTGAATCCTAACATGAACATTGTAATAATAGATATGAAAATAAACAAATGGTTTCATGTCAGGGCTGCACGGTGGCGCAGTGGTTAGCGCTCTCGCCTCACAGCGAGAAGGCCCCGGTTCAAATCCCGGCTGGGACCTTTCTGTGTGGAGTTTGCATGTTCTCCCCGTGCATGCGTGGGTTTTCACCGGGGACTCCGGCTTCCTCCCACCGTCCAAAAACATGCTTCATAGGTTAATTGGTGACTCTAAATTGTCCCTAGGTGTGAATGTGAGAGTGAATGTGTGTGTGATTGAGGCCCTGAGACAGACTGGAGACCTGTCCAGGGTGTACTCCGCCTTCGCCCATCAGTGGCCGGGATAGGCTCCGGCACCCCCGCGACCCCGAAAGGGAAGAAGCGGTCAGGAAAATGGATGGATGGATGGGTTTCATGTCAATGTGGTATATTTATTACAAACTTCACATTCATACATCTTTCAACGGAAACAAAGATACAGTTTGGGGGTTTACCTTGTTTGCCTTTCAATGCATTCAGTTAAATGTTACATTTCTAATCAGGATTTACTCAGCACACCTGTCAGTAACATTTATTAGATGAAGCAAATGCATCTGGAAAAATCTGTTTGTGGTTAACTTCAGTACCAACAAGAGTCTTGTCTGGTAGAGTCTGTCCTCGTTGCTGCTCAGCATCACGTCTGTAGAGAACAGGTCCTCTCCAGATGAAGATACTCGGTAACAGACCCCAGCTCCTGCTCACACGTGCTCCCAGCATCCTCAGAACTGGACCCCAGCTCCACTGAAATCCCTGAAAGAAAACCACCAGCAGTCAGTAGTCTTTAATTCAGAGTAATTCAGCTCAGTAAAATGAGAAAACAGGTTATATCAGATTAAAATGCATTGTTTCAGACAAACGCCTAAATTTAACATGGTTTGTTTTAATTATCTGGCACTTGTGTTTTGTTTATAATTTAAATTTAAATTAAATATATATTACTTTGATTGTAGAGCTGCCCTCTGTTCTTCTGGCAAAAACTTTTCTGGAATTTTGCTTCTAGAGACTTGACCTGGAGAAGAAGAATAACAACCACATTTTAACTCACAGTATCATCTGATACTATATGCACATACAGATACATATGATCGTGCAGCTGCAGAGGATCTTTTCTCATCAGTTAAAAGTTGTCTAAATTTTCCGTTCTCACAAAATCCTTGTGAACAGAGCTTAAGTCAGACGATTCCAGCGTGTCTGACATTAAAGTCAAACTTATTCCTGTTGTAATGTTTTCTACTGCTGTCAGTGAGCTGTTAGCTCAGCTGTGGTTCTAACATCACCTCTTTGTTTTTGTTCATAAATGTGTCCATTTTGCAGGAACATAAAGGTAAAAAATCATATAATTAATTGAAAACTGTTGAAAAAATATGAAAACAACTATTTCCATGGAATGTTATAAAATACTTTCGCCCAGAGATGATTTTTTGTTTACTTGGCCGCTCTTATTTTGAAAGCTGAAAATACATACTGGCAAAACTGTTCTGGAACTTTGCTCCTAGAAACTTCACCTGCAAGAAAAAAAAACACACTTTAACTCAACACAGTATTTGAAATAATATTCTAACTAATCATTTTAAGTATAGTTCATGTATATGAATTTTAATGATATTCAACACCATGATGGCTACAAAAGAAAATAAATCTTGATCTCAATAAATAGAAGATTCATATCTTGAATTAGCCAAACAAAGCTCTGATCTGCTGATCTGTGGTGTCTGATGCTAGCGCTAGCCAGCTAGCTACCAGACATGTAGGACGCCGCGAGCTCCGTCACCAACATTCTGACAATGTTGACACTGCTGATCAGAGCTTTTCATTGAATGTACAGCCAACAACTTCTCATATTTAACTACAGCAGGGGTTTACGAAAACCAGGAAATAGCTGCAGGTAAAAACGGACATTTACAGTCTCGTGTGGCTTCAGTTTTAATCAATTTAGGCTTCAGTGTTATCTTACAATGGCCTCTCACCCAGTTTTAATTGACTTTTTTACTTCGCTATTTAGCCTCCTCTGGACGAAAGAAAAGAAACAACACATCCAAGATTGAGAACTTTACCCTCAACAGTTTCAAAACTTGTGACATCACACCCCTTGACTTCCTTGGAAAACTGATGTTACACCACTGTTATACTATAACAATTTTTGTATGTTTGTATACTTTTTTCTCTTGTTATACTAAAGAATTTAACTTGATTTTTAAATTGTTGGTCTAAGATTTTTTATTCATACTACCTGCGGAAAAAAATTAACAATACTTACTTAAAAGAAAATAATATTTTAAACTCTTCCCGGTAGTAGTTAAAGCCTTAAAAATATTACCCAGTCAGTCATACTATCCCATGTCCAATAACCTTTAAGCTATTGTGCAAAAAGTTGGAAAAAATGTACACTGAAAATATTATTTTCAATTAGTTATCACATCCAAAGTGAGTCTAGGTTGCTGACCCAGATAGATCAGATCAAATTTTAATATTTTAGAGTGATTTGAACTAATTAGGTATAAAAACCTGAAAGCTATTGAAGAAAAACATGAAAATGTATAGTAAAAAAATGATAAAAAATAGAAAAAGCATCCAAAGTGAATCTAAGTTGCTGACCCAGATAGATCTGATCAAACTTTAATATTTTAGAGTGATTTGGAACAATTAGGTATAAAAACCTGAAAGCTATTGAAGAAAAATGTGTAAATTTACAGTAAAAAATTGACAAAAAAATAGAAAAAGCATCCAAAGTGAGTCTAAGTTGCTGACCCCGATAGATCAGAGCTTACTTTAATATTCTAAAATTATTTGGATCAATTAGGTATAAAAACCTTAAAGCTGTTGAAGAAAAACCTTTATTTGTTGATGGTAAAACTTTAATTTGTTGACGGTCCCTAACTATGCCCAGAGCGAATGTCTGTCCAATATCCAATATCCAACTAACTTCACCTCGGTGTGTGGAATATCGATGATTTTGGATTTATTCCACAGTTCTTAATAGCTTTTCTTCTCAGCTAAATACAGGACAGGATAAAAAAAAAACGAATAAAAAAATGTAAATTTCAAAGAAAGAGCGAACAAAAAATAAATAGGATTTAAACACCAATTTTTATTAAATTTTCACAGTCTCGTTCGGGTTTTTATACGAACATGTGAACATCTTCCGGCTTTTAATTTCTGTACAAATGGTTTTACTAGCTAGTGCCGGTTTTGTGTTTATATGTGATATAGTCGTCCAATCAGTGAGCTTATCTATCTGCCTTCGTCATGGAGCTGTCCAATCAGCTGTCAGCTGCGTTGTAGACTAAGCCAGCGACGCTCTAACTTCCTGCTAGACTTGGCTGCGGTTTTAGAGGATACTGACGTGGGCAACCGCCGACTCTGTCATTCAGTGTAGTTTATGAAAATGATGTTTGAGTTCTGACAGTGAGACGGGTTAAACTCGAACCGAACCGGTGAACTAGGCTTCGGTGGCCACAATGCGTCCCTCGGTCGGAGGCGGACATGGACGGGACAGCAGAACTGTGGTGGTTACGCTCGCCGTCGTGTTGCTGTGGTCGCTCGGAGTTGCTGCCATTCAAGAGGAACCCAAAACACTTCAAGAGCACAAACAACAACAGGAAGTAAGAGTTCGTTTCGAACCCAAACCGGTTAAATGTTATTTTGGGGGGCGACCATCGCCGGTTCTGTCTCCCTCGAGTTAGCCGGCGCTAGCTAGCCGCTACATAGCCGCTGAGTTCGGGTGTCACGTTACCTGATTGGGCCCATTAGTCAGAACATTCCGGTGTTTTTAATATCAGGTGTTGCTCAGACACGCTCGGTTGGAGTCGTTGTGCTCTGCGGGCATGCAAGCCCAGACACACGGTGCTGACTTGTGCCGCTTCCTCCCTCCAGAACGCCCCCAGCGCCCGGCCGGCTGAGCCCGCCGTCCCCGCCGATGGCTCCAACAAAGCCAACCTGGGCTTCATCCACGCATTCGTGGCCGCTTTCTCCGTCATCATCGTCTCCGAGCTGGGGGACAAAACCTTCTTCATCGCGGCCATCATGGCCATGCGCTACAACCGGCTGACGGTGCTGGCGGGGGCGATGCTGGCTCTGGGAATCATGACCTGTCTTTCAGGTTCGTAAAGTTCCACCTGTTAACCCGCCGAGCCTCTCCACGCAGTAACGTGTCCTCCTTCCTCCACCTCCAGTGCTGTTCGGCTACGCCGCCACCATCATCCCCAGAGTTTACACCTACTATGTCTCCACCGCCTTGTTTGCCATCTTTGGGCTGCGGATGCTGAGAGAAGGGCTGAAGATGAGTCCAGATGAAGGCCAGGAGGAGCTGGAGGAGGTGCAAGCCGAGATTAAGAAAAAGGATGAGGAGGTGAGTTCACCCAGGGTTTGCAGATTTATGTTGAACCCCAAAATCTCAAAGCAGCTCCAGGGTTGCCACGATTGGTCGTTCCTTTATATTCTATGGGGTCAGAATGTAGTAAAGTTGAACAAAGTTGAGAGCGTTCAGCACAAAAAAATGCACTTTTTTATGTTCCAGTCAGTGAGACTAAAACTTGATCTTTAGTGAAGAATAATTCCTTGTTTCAGATTATGTGAATGCTTAGTATTTCTCATGCTGTTGGTAGCAAAACGTTCATCTTGTTAATGACATTACTGCTTGTATTTATTGTATTTATAAACTTTTTAGTTTTTGAAATATTGAGCAAAATATATCCCTTAGGGAACGTGAATGAGAGTCTTCAAATTTCAAAAAAAAAATAATTAGATTAGCAACAAGTCTTTAAAAATTACCTGGGCTAAGTTTTGATATTATTTTATTGTAATTAAAAAAAAATAGAGTTTAGTTTCTATTTTCGCAACATGCTAACTTTTTTGGCTAATTTGTTATCTACTGAAACTATTTCACAGTTTAGTTAGTATTTAAGCTACAAGCTAGCTTTTTTTTTTTGACTAATTTGACCTCTAACCTCCTGCTCACACCACTAGCACCACAGCTCCGATGCGACCGCCGCAGTCTTTACGTAACTTTAAAAATGCAATAGGAAATCCCTCTGCAGGCGTTCACGTCCTGCGGTCAGGTCCCCGCGTCGCTGTGAATCCATTTCGTTTGGTTCAAATTTCACCGGACGACGCAGCGGATCCGCAGCAAATGAAGGGGTTTTAGCGTGAACGTCTGTGAGTTCGGAGTTTTGCGAGGTCGGCAGCAGAACCTGCAGCTGCAGCCAACCTGTAGCTAATATGAGTGAGACCGCTCCCGCATCGCACCTGAGCTGTGACGCTAGCCGTGTGAGCAGGGTCAGGGTTTTTGGGATAATTTGGAGTTTAGCTCATATTTAAGGACACTAAATGTTATAGCACTAAATATTTTTGCAAATTTTGTAGCAGTTTCACTACAAAATTTAGGTCAACGTCAGCACTGTATTATAGTTCTTTAATGAAATTTCCAGTCTTATAGCAAATTTAACTTTTAACAAAGCTTTTGTATGTTCAGTGACTACTTTCAGGAAAAAGCATTCACACTATCATCACAGATAATGCAACATTTCTAGTTTAATCCTGGTTTAATACCAGAAACTAATGAAGGACAGAAACTGCACAATCCATTAAAAGTTTATTAAACTATCATCTTCAATGTCTTTATTTTTAGTTAGTTTAAAGCTAATGATGGTTAAGATGTGTGTTTTACATCCACTTTTCACATGACCTGATTAGTCGACTAATCCTGAAAAAATAATCTGTGATTAGTCGACTAATAAAATAAATGTTTGTGGCAGCACTAAGCAGCTCACAAGGTTTCCATTTAAACTGTAAATATCAATAAAGTTCCACTCCAGTCAGCTTTAAATCTATCGTAGAAGCATTCCCAGTGGTTTTAATTATGATTAAGCCGATTTTAGGCAAAATCGTCGTTTTCTAGGACACTGTTTCTGTAAAGCAGGATTGTTGACGCAGAGTAAGCCTGCCCTGACTTCCCATCATCCCTTTTTTTTCTTAACAGCCACTCACACCTTTTAACCAAACATTAGTAATGCAACAAAAATGGCAGCAATTTATCCAGCCGCACAGTTCAGATCCAGAGTCCAGCTCAGACGAGGAAAACGAAGACATTCATGGATCTATTGGTCTACAAGTGGATGGATCAGAATAGAGAGGAGCAGGGAGCTTCATTTTCTTTATACATGTCCTCCATCAAGGGGAAAATTCTACAACATGTTTAAGCACAATTTAATTGGAGTGTGTTTTAAAGAAAGCATTCAGACAGACTATCTCTGCTCCACAGTGAGTCATAATTCAAGATATTATTCATAACACAAGTATTTTTTGCCGGCAGCTACAACGCTCCAAACTTGCTAATGGGACTGCAGATGTGGAGGCAGGAACAGGGATCACTCTACCTCAGA
Organism: Oryzias melastigma; assembly: GCF_002922805.2. NCBI lineage: Eukaryota > Metazoa > Chordata > Actinopteri > Beloniformes > Adrianichthyidae > Oryzias > Oryzias melastigma. Next base: position 28,728,254 of record NC_050515.1, on the reverse strand, counting down.
CCAAGTGGTACAGCTTCATCTCGCCGATCTTCATCCAGGCCTTCACCCTGTCCTTCCTGGCAGAGTGGGGCGACCGGTCGCAGCTGACCACCATCATTCTAGCCGCCAGAGAGGTGAGGGTCTCTAAGAGAAGAGGCGCTCCCGTGTGGAGGCTCTTATTCTGAAAGAGCCGTGTTTTCCAGAACCCCTTTGGAGTGGCAGTGGGCGGCACATTGGGACACGTTTTGTGCACTGGGCTGGCTGTGATAGGAGGCAGAATGATCGCTCAGAGAATATCCGTCAGAACAGGTGAGTTGACCTGACGGGTTCCTGCACAGTTCTGCAGAATCGTATCTCTGCTGGACATTTCATCCGCTCGTCTCTGGACAAGAAGAAGCTTTGCTTCAGACGTTTCCAAATCTGCTGTCATGAAGGACACAGTTTTGCTGTTATTAGGCTTTTTTTCTTATTTCCAAAACAGAGTATTGCTGGTGAGTTAAAAAAACGGCTTTGCATGCAGACTCCAAGAGATCAAAGTGTAGATGCAGGAAACAACCTGAGATTATTTTAGTGGTGACTAAAATAGCAACAAATACATCAAAATAGAAAGGAGGTAAAACGATGGAGGAAATGTCTGATCAAATGACATTTTCATTGAAAATGTTCAGGCAGGTAAAGTTAGCAGGTTTTAAAAATAAATCTACAATATGAAGTATTTTTTAACGCAGAATGTAGTTTTCAGTGAAGCAGCAGATCTCTTCTGAAAACAGAAGAGAGATAAAACAGGACTTTATTTTATTTGGCACTTGCAGCAAAATAAATAAAGCAGTAAAATATATTAAACAACACAAGAAGTATCATATGAAACAACGCAACTCACCCAAAATGGCCACCTAGCTGCACTTTATAGGATGTAAATAGAGCAAAGTTGACACGCAGTATCACATTGAAATGTGATTGGATGAATGCACTCATTTCATGTTAACCCCCACACATCTCACTGTTTTCATCACATTTATCAGCAAACCTTCATAAACGCCGTCTCCTCATTGACCGCAGCACGCCGCCACCGTACCAAAGTAGGTGAAGTGTTGATGCAGACGTTCAAAACTGGTCAGCAAAATCTAAAGTTTGAATCGGTGAACTAGACTTGGGCAGTATTCAACTTTTAATAGCGTCAACCTTCCTCCTCATTTTACCTACGGTATGACCGGGACTAATGCAGAACTTCATCCTCTGACGTGGCTTTACCAAACTGCTGGGCTTTCCTCCACCGTACCAAACACAGTTATTGGAACAACATGAAAAGGTTGGATTAACCATTTAATTTGAAAGTAATGCAACAAATGTATTGGAAAAGTAAAAAGCATCAAATTAACGAAGAATTTACAGCAATTTTTTGGCACTTTCCGAGCCATTTTAAGAACTGTACCGATTCATTAAACAACAGACCCAATTAGTCAAACTCCACATAAGACATCATAAGGCATGATCTAACACTCCTGCAGATAGTTTAGCCCATGTGAGCAGAGAAAGTCATCGCGCGAGAGACTGTCTGCTTCCACGTGCGTGAGCTGGTCCCTCAGACATTTGATGTGTGCACGCTCACAGCATCTCAGTGAGCGCGCACGACACTTTATCATGTGTGCTCGCTGGGCTCTGTCTCTGCTCACTGAGAAACTCTGAGTGAAAGTGGAAAAGGACTTTTGACTGTTGTGGGCGGAGACAAAGGGCTTCGTTGGCGTTTTTCTGGTTGTATGGCGTTATTAGTCAAAAATGCGTCCTTAAATTAGAGGTGTTTCCATTTCTTGCAGTCATTTTTTTCATGCATAATTTACAGACGGCCTCTTCAGGATTAGGGGGCTGTCCTTCTTCATGTACTTGGAAGCCAAAGTTCTCCCAAACTGAAGTTCTTTTAGACATAAAGTCAGTGGTACACAACATGCTCTCTCTCTTCCTGTCACTCGCTTGATGTCACATGATGCTCCCCAGCAGATTATATCCTATTAAAATAAAGTAAAAATGTAAACAACAATAAATGCCACAAAACGTACAATCAGCCTTAGGTATTATAGAAAATGATAGCGTGTCTATTTTTAGACACAGACGGTGTGGTTTTACCTTAACCTTAGGTGAACTTTTTGTTTTGGTTGGAAACAGAAATATCTGGTTAAAAGGCTCTGAATGCCAGGACTGAACCGAATGAAAGGTTCTGGGCTCGCTCTGGACCAGATTAACAGTGACTTGATACATTCTGAAGAACAGCACATACACAAAGCTTCCAAGAACAAAACTACTTTCAGAACCAACCAGAAATAGAAAAAAAATCATGGTCATTTACATTTAGTGTTGGACTCTTCCACATTGATTTAATGTTGGTCCTTCACAGCTTCCTTACTAGTTTATTATGGGTTGTTGTGCCAAACTAGTGAATCGGTACTGACTGCTTTTGTCAGATCTACACTCTATAACCAATAACACTCTTCCATTACTAGTGATTTCAGCTCAACAAAGGATCAACTGATGTTAAAGATTACAAGTTCTGAGAGTAAACTTGGTCAGAAAAATATAAAAAATGTCTAAAAATATAAAAATGATGGTTATACGTGGGAAAAAAAAAGACTCGTTTAGAAAAACAATTGAAGATCCTTGAGATTTAGCATCTGAACTCAGAAACTATTAGACTTTTTCTAATCTTGTATGATTACTGCTTCTCTGCTGAGAATCCAGCCTTTTATCATCTGTGTTCAGTGTTTCTACACTAATAAAACCTGTTTTCCTTACACGCTGAGCTGCCAGAGTTCTAACAAGAACACAAAGCTTCCGGTTGAGACTTTCTGCTTTTATCTCCATAGTTACGATCATCGGAGGGATCGTCTTTCTGGCGTTCGCCATCTCGGCTCTGTTCATCAAGCCAGACGATGGTTTGTAACCTGGGATGAAGGACTCGGTTTCTCTGTAAATACGTGAAGCTGAAGTGAAGGGACGGCAGTGGGACCGGGTCTGTGTCCAGCAGACGTGTGAGGATCCACGGCCGTCCTGCTTTCCCCCCGAAGGCCTTTTCTCTGATCCACAAGTGTCTGTCCACTCAGGTAAAGACTGGCACAAACCAGGGCTCCAGCCTTTCAACTGCCCTCATCCTGATGCTTTATTTAAGAAGCTCCACATGGAAGCAGAAGACTCCGGGATCGACATGAAGACTGGACTCCTGCTCGAGGCCCACATGCTGTACACTGTTAGGCAATAAGTACATTATCAAATACTTTAGTTTTCTTTTAAATAAACGTTTTTTTTCCCACT
>NC_050515.1:28682270-28724940 GCF_002922805.2 Oryzias melastigma | reverse complement strand
ATCAGGATCAGCTTAAAGTGAAGATTGAAAATGTGAAAAAACAAACATTGTAAATAAATTAAAATATGAAAACAGTTTTAAACTCAAAAATACATATTGAAAACTTGAGGGAATATTTGATAAAAATCTAATTGAACATTTGAAGTAAAAAACTAAAATTTGTTACCAATTAAAAGCATTTTTATTTGTACTTCAACTTTACTTTTTTCCCTCATTCTTTGCTTTCAGTTCTGTTTTCAGTTCAGAATTTCTGAGTTTTCGCTGCTGAGCTGACCCTAATTGGACATGGGGGCGGGGCTTAGAGCTCATTGAGCTAAAAAATGAAAAAACAAAAAAACAGGTGTTACTAATAGATACAAATTTTTTTAATTGGTAATTTTACATTTATATGGTTTTTTTCCACATTTTTTTTCAAATATACAAATATTTTCAAAATTTCGAGTTTTATTTCAAGTTTTCTTTTTCTTTAAATGTTCCATGTTTTTTCCTTCAAATTTAGTCTTTTTTTTTTTCAAATCTTCATTTTTTTCAACAATGTGGTTTTCAAATTTTCAGTCTGTATCTTCGTTCACTTTAAGCTGATCCTGATCTGACCAGAACCTCACAGACGTGCACACACAATCATTGAACCAGCAGACCGGCATCTCTTACTGGTTTGAGTTCTGTAGGTCATTAAAAACATCTGGATATCCATGAATATTACCTGTAGTTTTAGATTCGAGTCGCCTTAAAAATAACTATTTCTTTTCATTGTCATAGAAGGATTTCCTTGATTCTGTTCAGGGTACTTCATGTTTTCACAGGTTCAGGTCTGCTTCCTCTGTTTTGATCCGTTCTCTTGGTTTATTCCAGCGGTAGTGAAGGTGAGGCCTCGCTTTGCCTTTCCAGCGGTGAATGTCGCCTCCTTTTATGTGTTTTAGCTGCTGCAGCACACGGTTTCATCAGACACTTTTAACCCTGCAAGTATTCCTCCTGAGATGTGACGAAAGAAGGAATCAAATATTTTTAGACTGTACAGATGCTGTGAACACTTCAGTTTGTTTTTTGTTTGTTTTCCTGAAATGACTGTAAACCTGAAATGTTTTGTTTCATGTTTTTCTGGATCTCTGATCTGTTTTGTTGGGTGATGTTAATAATAAAGGGCAGAAGGATTCAGCATCACATGGATTTTGTGGTTTTCTTAAAGAATAGTGTTGCCACAAACAATTATTTTATGAGTCGACTGATTATTTTTACTGATTAGTCGACTAATTGGGTCATGCGTAAAGTAGATGTAAAGGAAAAATGTTAACCATCATTAGCTTTAAACTAAATAAAAATAAAGGCAATAAAGATGATAGTTTCTGGATATATAGGGTCAAAGGTCACCTGTCAAAATGAGTTTGATAGAATGTATATCCCTGATTTCGCCGAGGTCGGCATCTGAAACAAGGAACTATTTTCCACTAAAGAGAAAGTTTTGGTCTCACTGACTAAAATATAAAAAAGTGCATTTTTTGGGGCTGAACGCTCACAACTTTGTTCAACTTTACACAATATAAAGTAATGACCAATCGTGGCAGTCCTGTTAAAGAATGAGGTCAGAGTTGATCAAGAGTGCCACAAAAATAAAACAAAAGTCAGAAAATGCTCATCACAGTAATTTTAGTGGAATAGGTGAGAAAAGAAATCAGTGTGGTGTTTGTAAATGAACAGGAGGGGGCAGTAGAGGGCTGAACCTTTATTTCTGCTGTAAAGTCATTTTTTGTTTTTGCTCTCTGATCCATGATGGCTTCAACATTCCAAAAAGTTCATCTCAAACAGATAAATAATGAATCTGTGTTCAAACACTGATGACTCTTAGATGTGATTATAATTTATGTAAATCAAGTTTCTAGAGTGTGATCTCCACACATGAGATATGGATCATCTCAATCTGATCATCTTTTGATCTATTATTAAAGTACAGTGTTTGCAGTTATTATCCAAAAATAAAAAAACCTGAGTTGTTTTATAGGACATAGTTTCTGCAGAGCGGCAGGAGTTCATTAGAAGTTGACCTCTGAGTAATAATTATAATGAATAATAATTTATCAATTAGTAACAGCTGCAGTTTTGAATTTTCAACTTTTTACAAATTTTCTAGATCTTCACTTTAAGTCCCCAGTTTACAGTTTCAATTGTTTTTTGAGTTTTCTCTGCTGAGCTGATCCTAATTTTATCATCCTAAATTATTTTTCAATTGGCAATTTTCTTATAGTTTTTTATTCATTTTCATTATTTTTTTCCAAATGTATAATTTTTTTTATATTCCCTGGAATGGCTCATATGTACCCCACAGAGGCAGTCTTACAGATGCCACTCTCTACCATGTTCTTTTCATGTCCTCATTTGAACGTATCTTGGATGGCAATTTTCGACACAACGTCTCAGGTGTTTAGTACCAAACTGAAAACAAACCCATTAACTTTTTGGGGTTGTGGAGGATGAAGCCATTTTAAGTAGTGCTAAATATTACTGTATTCCCTTTGCCTCTCTCCTGCTCAAATGGAAAGACACCTCTCCTCCGTCTCATTCGCAGTGGTTACAGGATATCATGTCTTGCTTAAAGTTGGAGAAAATCAGGTATTCCCTTAAAAAATCCCATAATATATTTGAAGACATGTTTATAAGAATATTTCCAGCTCTTTATTAACGTAAAACTTGTAGCAGCTTAGCTGCATGTGTTGCAATGACACGGCTATGGCAGTGACGGGAAAGGGGGGTGCTGGTATGGGGTTGAATTTATTATTTGAGTGTTTTCTTTTTAACTAACTTTGTTTACTTCCGCCTTACATTAGTATAAACACTTGTTTAAAGCACTTTGCTTTTCAGATTGTGGAACCCTGTAATGCATGAAGATTGTGTTTTGTTCTACATGCATGTAAACTAAATAAAAATATATATTTTTTTTTATTCAAACATTTTTTTTCTAGTTTTCAGTTTTATAATGTCTTGTTTTCAAATGTTCTTTTTTCCAGCTACAATGTCTATTTTTCAATCTGTGTTTTCGTTCCTTTAAGCTGATCCAGATTTGACCCCATGCAGAAGGCTGTGAGGAGCATTTCGTCTTTATGTCAAACGATTCAGAGATAAGGCAGCATAAAGGACAACAGCAGAAAGTAGCAGGATGAGAGATGTGTTTTTATTCAACATGTGGGCGTTTAGCTGCTTCACGTCGACTTCCCTTCACCCGGGGAGCTCTAGAACCAGCAGAACAGTGATGGTTGGAGATGAAACCTCACCATGTAAAATAACCAAACCAACCAGCAGCCTGAGTCCTCATGACTTCAACAGCATCCATGAGAACAGAACTGATCCCTGAAGCAGATGATGGGACCTTTCCTGTTAGACTCGACCCACAAACATCACAACAGAATTCTTTTGTCTTGTGGAAGGAGCCTCCATCGTGTTGTCCGGTGGAAGAAGAACCCGACACTCCACCGCTCCAAACCCAACACGATACCGACCTCCGCCGTCGCGTCTGCGATGAGCTCACCCTTACGGTTTACAGAGGAAGGCAGATATGTTTCAACTGAAAGTGCAAAACCTTCGTTCAGAGGAGAACGCCGACCGAAGCTGAAGCTTGATGCAGGCGTGACTCAGCACGAGTGAGAGTTCAAAGAAAAGGTGTTTGTGTGCTTTATGTCTCTAAAAACAGACCTCCTGTGATAGACAGCAGAGGGATCTGCTCATGATCGTGTCATCATTTGTCATCAGAGGGAACGGCCCACAGATTCAAAGATCTTTAAATGACTTCAGGGGTAAATCTTGTGGAGAAACCAACAAAAACTGTGTTTCAGATGAGAATCTCCTTGTTTCCTGAGAAACGTGTGGCACACAGACTCATGACTTTAAGTTTGAAAATTCCTTTAAAACCTTTTCTCAGAAACTAGAAAACAAAGCTGAAAATAACAAACTATGTTTTCACCTCATGCATCATATAAAATATTCTCTCTTTCAGTATATTTACATGCTATATTACAAATTATAGTTTGTACAGTAACATTTCGATCTATGTCACATTTGTAAAGTTCGTTCTGACCAATGATTATTTTTGCACAAAGACACAGGAGCAGAGGAACACCTGCCAACGACCGTCTGGCTGTGGGCGGTCCTTCCCGTGAACAAAACGGTTTCTGTGTGAGCTCACACATGGGGGTGATGCTGCAGGACAAAAGGTTTCGACTCAGACGGCATCAGCAGGCCCAAACCTGGATCTGTCGCTCAGGAGTTTCAGGAGAGCAGCAGAGGATCCCCGTGAGAGGCGGGCCCGCCCATCCCGTCACTTCTCCGTGCTGCTCTTCCCGCGGTGCTCCATTTGTGGCAGGGTTCAGGGCGCTACTGCGGCTGCGTGGTGGAGCGGTCGGACAGACCGTCTGATCGGTGGGGGCCCAGGTGTTGCTGCTGCAGCTGCAGCTGCTGCTGCTGGGCTGCAGCGCCGAGGCTGCCCTGCTGCTGCAGGGGGAACGCCGCCTGGAGGATCAGCTGGGTGGACTGGTTTCCATGAAGGAGCGGAGACGCCTGAAGGAAAACATTCAGACTAGTTCAAGTGCACAAATAAAGCGAGAGTTGGAGAGTTGAAGTGTGGAGGCGACGCTCAACCTTTCTGTCATAACAGCTGCAGTCAAACTGAGCTCTGCAAACTTCATAAATGTGGCATTCTTTATGTTAAACAACTTCTGCTGCTGCTTCAGTGATCAGCATGGCTTTCTCTACACACAAAAAAACGTGTTTAAATGTATTTTTTAATCCACGTTTTCACCATCAGAACACAATGGAGTCATAAATAAATGTCGTGAAATGTTCGTACTGATTCAAGTTTGACTTTGTGAGATCGGTTCAGCAAAAAGAAAGAAAAGTAGTGAGTATATCTATATTTTTACTCATATTTCCTCCGCTGTAATTAGTGCTGGTTGGAATAATATTATTATTATCATTGGTTTGTTTTGGATTTGACTAAATGAGGGGTCCCCACACGCTATCAGAGGCGCAGATTTTTTTTCTCAATCTGGCTGACTGAGACCCACACAGAGCACGACTTTTAATTCCACCTTTCTGCGGTCTGAACTATGACGGGAGAGGAGAGAATATTCAATGGTTTCATTGTGTACATGCTGGTTCACTTTTTCTTTATTTCTTTATTATTCTTTTTCTGCATGTTTTTTGGACGTCCATAACTCTTCAGCTCTTTCATCTATTAAAATATTCAGCTCTTCTTATGCTAGATTTTTTGACTGGGCTATTTTTGGGTATAGCTAATATTTCAGCTACATGCTAGCTGTTCTGGCTAATTTAGGCTTTTTTCCGTTTCTTTAGGCTATTTGGAGTTTGGCTAATATTTTAGCCTTATGCTAGCTGTGTTGGCTAAAGTAGACATTTTACCTTTTCTTTGCCAATTTGGCATTTAGCTAATATTTCAGCTACATGCTAGCTGTTTTGGCTAATTTTGGCTTTTTCCCTGTTTTTGGGCTATTTTGGAGTTTAGCTAAATTCTGCCAAATACTAGCTGTTTTGGTTAATTTGGAATTTTTTCCAGTTTTTTAGACTAATTTGGCATTTTGATAACATTTTAGCTAACCCACATCAGAGAAGAAAACAGTTATGTGGCTCTCTCAAGAAACAGTTTGGGGACCCTGGTCTAAATGTTCTGTTAATTTGTTTGCATTCAATAAAGTAAAAAAAAAAAAGCATGAGAATCATGTCCAAATTGCCTTTAAATTCCAGGACACTATATAGTCCCAGACCTTATTGTTTTTTAGTAGAGATTAGGGTGGGAATTCTTACACAGCCTAAATGTTGTATTTATATTTTTTTCTGCAAAGTTGTGCACAAAATATTAACTTTTTTTGGTCACAACTTTGTATTTATGAATACGACACTTTTTTATGAATGTGTTTCTTTTTGACAGCTATCCTACCCCATGGATTCTTATAAAGACATCCTCCTGCTGCTGAACACAGATATAATCTGTCTTTTTTTAGAAGCCAGACACCTGTGACATCATTCCGTCAGGTTTCCATGAACTGTTTCAAGTTTTCACTGATGTATTAGTATCAGCTGATTCTAATCTGGTTGTATTTAATCTGGTCTCTGCCTCATAACGTGATCAACAGATGGGAAAAGTTTAATTCACATCAGTTTCTGGCACCAAAACACAACCAAATGGGTGACCACAGAGTCTGTCTGGAAAGGTATTTGGCCCTATTAACTAACTTGAAGGAACTTGCTGAGCAGAACTTCATCTACGTTTGGGGCGGGACTGGTACCTGCAGGAACTGTGGTTGCTGGTGCGTCAGCTGTGCTTGTCCCGCCTGCATGGCTGAAACCCGAGACTGCTGCTGTACCTGCTGCTGCTCCTGCTGAGAAATGCTGATGGACTGTGTCTGACCCTGCTGAGGGGAGAAGGCCGTCACCACCTGACCCATAAACATGGGCGTAGGAACCATGACGGCCCCGCACGCCATCTGCCCCGTGACCAGTTTGGTCAGCAGCTGAGGGCCTGTGGGAAACCTGCAGGACAGCAGCGAGCAGAGGAGAACTCCGTCAAATCAAAAAGATGATGGGAGGTTTTTAAAGTGACTCAGTTTACGATCAGATGACATTAGAATGGATTGAAGTGAAAGATCGACCTAATCTGAGCTGCACGGTCCTGTGCAAACGTTGCCAGAGCGGGGGTGTTGGCTCCAGTGTTCTGTGCCAGACTGGCAGCGATCTGGACCACATTGGCAGAATTTTGCTGGGGGATCATCACGGTGTTGTAGAGCGGTGCAGCAAGGGGGTTCTGTTGGGTCTGCAGAGTGACGGTCCTCTGCTCAGAGGATGAGAGAATCCATGAAAAGTTCATGTATAACTGAGGTGAGGCTTGAAGGAGAAGCTGCACGTTGTCTGACCTGTGGCATCGCTGCGCTCTGCTGCTGCTGAGGCTGGACAGCCTGTTGCTGCATGTTGTTCTGCAGCGGTCCTGCTGAGACCACCTGGCTCTGCACGCTCAGAACACCTGCCTGCGGTCCACTGCCCCCCAGGCTCCTCTGTGCAGACACCAGACTTTGTCCTCCAGCTGCTTTCTGCAGCAGCATCTGTAAGAAACCACAGAGAGCTCCAAAACGTCTGAACAGAAACTGCGGGTTAGTGTGCTGGCGTGCTCCTGCACCTGCAGACTCTGTCCCTGCACCCGCTGCAGCTCGTCTTGAATCTGCCGCAGCTCGTCCTGCTGCCTCTGAATGTTCTCCTCAATCATCCTAGTGCGGTGTTCCAGCTGGTCTTTCAGGTGCTGCATGGCCTCCACCTCTCTGGAAAACTGCATCTGCTGTCAGGAAATAAGAGAAAGCAAAAAAAAAGTTAAATCTCCATGTTTAGTTTACGAACCTAAAGACTCACTCCAATGAAAATTGAGTTTTTACCAGGTTCTTGTAGCATTTTTCTCATGATGAAGGACATTCATAAATGAATTTAAGATTCAAACTAAATTTCTGATATTTTTTTCATTCAAATTGTGTTGGATCAGGAGCAGACAAAAACCAGCTGTTTAAAAAATTCTATTCTGATACATCCATTTGCAGACAAATAGATCCATGGATGTCTTTGTTTTCCTCACCTAAGCTACCACCTGGTTCAAAACTGTGCGGTCGGATAGCTCTGACACTGCTTGCCCTTTTTTTGCTACGCTGATGTTAGCTTAGGGTTGTGAGGTGCTTTAAGCTAGCAGGAGAAAGCATAAAAACATAGGGCTGATGGGAAACGACCTGAGGCTAACTTCCATGCCAACAGTCCTGCTCTGAACTCTGGGGCAAATTTCTAATGAGCTTGTTAAATAGTGAAATAAAGTTTAACTAAACTCACTGGTTTGCTTCTGTCACCTTTTTTGTTTTTTCCACCTTATGGTTTTTTTATTTTGACCATAAACTGCATGGTAATTTTTAAAAGGTTACTAGAAACGCTTTAACAAAAGATACAAATACAGTTGGAGTGTGACTTTATTTGCTCAGCTCTCTTCAGTTTATGGTGAGAATACGGTGAAAGGGGTTTTACCTGGCTGCTTTGGAGCTGTTGCTGAGGCTGTTGTGGCTAAAAAGACATCACATAAAACCTGTTAGGATCCAGACCTGCTGAAAACCAAACACGACAGGAACTTTCAAAGCCGCTCGACTGACCTGACTGCTGACTGAAGCCCGGCGTTCCGATGTCGTCTCCATGGCAGAGGAAGTCTGTCGAGTTAGAGTGCTTCTTTCTCCCTGAAGCTTCCCGTGAGATGCTAGATTAAAAAACAAGCAGGATGAGGACATGGAGCCTGAACTCCAGGCTGTGGGCGTGATCAGCTGGCTGTCTTACAGGCAGGGTCAGACACATTGGTGTGGTGGGATTTGTGCGAGCTGCGGGATGAGGCTGAGGGGGTCCGGCTGTGACTGAAGCGCTCTAAAGCCTCCTTCAGACTGGAAGCGTTGAGTTGGGTCTCTGAACCCAAATCCTGTGGTTTCTGTAACAGAACGCCACAACACAGGTCATCCACTCCCCCAAATAACCTGACACACCGTAACGCTCATGGAGCAAAGGCCTCACTTTGTCAGCTGTGGTCTCAGGCGGCGAATCTTCGATCCCCAGCTCTCTGCGGTGATCTGTCCTTACAGCAGCATAACTGCAGACCAAACATGACAAATGAAATGCACATAAAATGTCTTCCTTTCAGCTTTAGTGAAAAAGTTCTTCCACAAACCTCACAACAGTGTGTGTGCAGACAATAAACTCCGGTCTGGAGTTCCACTGGTGATAAGTGATGTAGTAATGCGTCTGCAGCCAAATCCACTGCTGCCCTTTGGTGAGGAACCGATAATAGCAGGACTTTCCTTTGCCGTATTGCATTACTGCAGACAAGCAAAAACATTTGCTGCTACAAAACTGATGAGAACTCCAAAGAGACTGCTGACAGAGGAGCACTTACAGTGTTCGTGGCATTTGGCCAGAGTCTCCAGGTCGTCCACATGGTAGTAGTCATAACCTGATGTACCTAGGACTTCGAAGGGGAGGTAACCTATGATGGGAGGGGCTCTAGAAAATCCAAAGTGTTAAAGTGAATTCTCACTAGTGCTGTCACAACGATTATTTTAGCAGTCAACTAATCATGGATTATTTTTTCAGATTAGTCGACTAATCAGGTCAAGAGCAAACTGGATGTTAAATACACATCTTAACCATCATTAGCTTTAAACTAACTAAAAATTAGATAAATAGCATTACCTGTGATAATGCTAGTGTGAATGCTGTAAGCTGAATTTGGGCGTTGAAGATGCTGAAATTAATAGCTGAAAATGCTGAAGCTGATAGCCAGCTAAAATATAAAATAAACTCCAAATTAGCCTAAAAAACAGAAAAAAGCTAAGTTAGCCAAAATAGCTAGCATGCAGCTGAAATATTAGCCAAACTCCAAAATAGCCTAAAAAACAAAAACATCCTGAATTAGCCAAAACAGCTAGCATTTAGCGGAAATATTAGATAAAAACTACAAAGTAGCCTAAAAAACCCCAATAAATGCCAAAATAGTCCAAAAAGCTAGCATAGTGCCATTATAACTTTCAACTTTCCTACACTTTGACTCCATTTAGTATAAAGTAACGACTAACCAACGATTAAATTAGTCGTTGACTATTTTAATAGTCGACTAATCGTGGCAGCTGTACTTCTCACAGCATCTGAATTATTCTCGTGTCTCTGCACTTCCACAGAAAGTTTAGCCATCCTCCTAAAATGAGTGTAATGGGGGGACCTGTTATGTAAAAAATGCATGCCACCACAAAAACTTAGTTTGCTCCCACAGTCTTTGTGTGCACAACAGCAGGAGAACTGCTCCATCACAGAGATGCATCAGTCACACAGATGAGGTTTTTTCAGTGCAGCATAAAAGCAGCCGAGAGTGTTGGATGTCAAAATAAAAGCAAAAATTGCCATATTTTCCAGACTATAAACAGAGAGTTTTTTTGTTGTTTTTTTTTAAATTGGCCGGGGGGGCGACTTATAGTCAGAAGCGACTTATTTGTAATTTTTTGAAAACACAAATAGGCTCATATATTTGTTATTTTCCCACAAATAACCAAGAAAATCTGGCTACAGAGAAAAAATATGGCGCTCAAAAATTATTAGGCCGGAAGTCCCTCCCCCTGCCAGAGCCTGCCGCAATTAAAACATTGTTTTAAGCTTTCAACCTTTTTTCCCCGTTTCTTATCTCTGTGACAGAGAAAAATACGGCATTTTACAGCTATGATCAGTTGATTCACAGAGAAAAAAAACAGCCTTTCACCAGCTTTTTCTCTTGAGGTAAATAGGCGTAGTAATACAAATTTGAAAACATGTTAAAGCTATAGTTAAAGTCCCACTATTTGTCACACACCTAAGTGTGTGAAATTTGTTCTCCGCATTTGATCCATCCCCTGGGGGAGCGGTGAGCTGAAGACACAGCCGCGCTCGGGAACCATTTGGAGGTTTAACCCCCCAGTCCAACTCCTTAGTGCTGAGTGTCAAGCAGGGAGGCACTGGGTCCCATCTTTAGAGTCTTTGGTATGACTCGGCAGGGATTTGAACCCACGACCTTCCAATCTCAGGGCGGACACTCTGCCACAAGGCCACTGAGCTGGTAATTTTGTTAATATTGACTTGAAACGTTCTCTGTCCATTTGAATCTCATCTTACACACTAATCTGTTAGACAGCTACAGTTTTTCACATTTAAAATCATAAAAGCTGATAGTTTTAAAAAGCTTTTAAAATATTTTTGAAAGGGTTTCCTAAAATTTAGAAAATTCCCGTTTACACAACCAGCTTAACTTATGATTTTCTCTTCCGGCACGATCTTGCGTGTGACCAGAGGCCCCTCCTAGAGAGCACTGTAGGTTTGTGTGTCAGAATTTCCTTGTGACAGAAATGCAGAAGAAGAAGTGCCGTCCAAAACAAACATGGCTGAGAATCTGATCGTTCTCCTCATGAGCGTTATGTTTTTCTTTTTTTTTTTTTCTCTCCTTGGAGTAATACGGGACAGCAAGCCTTCAAACTGGGATACAAACAGACAGAAGAGCAGCTAAAAACAGTCATTCAGATGCAGCTCCTGCAGGCTAGAAGGTAACGAGACTTAAGAAAAAGAAAGACTGAAAAACCCAGGCATAGAGACCTGGTTATAGATGCTTTTGTGGAGCTCTTTAAAATAAATAACTTAACCTCTCAACATCATCCGTGTCTTCCATGCATTTTAAACGAGATATACAGTCAGAGCCTCCATCATGTAGCGATGAGGCTAAAACATGGCTTCTCCACACGCAATGGGAGCATCTAGTTTATTTAACATTTTTGGACAAACATTGAGCATTAAATTTAATGCACGTCAAAAGAGGCACCGGATCGAATGTGACGCAGGAATCACGTTTGGTGTCAAATGCAACGTTACGTCGAGCTTCATGAATTTGTTCATAAATGAACTTTTCTCTTAAAAGTGCGACTTATACTCCGGAGCGACTTATAGTCCGGAAAATACAGAAACCAAAAGCGGTGAGAGTTTGCATTTTATATCAAGTTTTTGCATGAATTTGTTTTTAGATCACTATGTTTCACCAGCTGCATTTCCAACTGAAATTGTGCAAATTGGACTTACGAAAATAAATTCTCTAAATGGAAATACCACTATTTCTAACAGAATCGCAAGTTTTTTGAGGTGGGGGAGGTGGAAATGGACATATTTCGCAAAACTCCAATGGATACACTTTTTTAAATTAAATGCACTTCTTGGTAGAAAGTGTCTGTTCTGAGCGCTGCACAGCAGGTGCCACAAGAGGTCCCACAGCTCATCATGTGGAATTGTTAGATCCACAGCTCCTTTGTAAAATCACCAACCAAGATTTCCCAAAATCTCTTCATCCATAGCCACTCCCACTGAGCTTGTCGCTCCATGGCCTGAAAAAGACGCTGACGTCTCCTTTGATAGATGAGTGCTGTGACAGAACTTTGGATGTATCTTGTCGTCGTCTTAAACAGAAAAAAGGCTCCAACTGCTTACTTGTTAAAATGTTTAGTTTTAGTGGTCTTCTCACGTGTTTGGGTCATTGACATACATATATAGAGATTGGCTCAGGGGTCTGCAACCTGCAGCTTTGGAGCCACATATGGCTCTTTTATCACTCCCTTGTAGCTCTGTGGTTGAAGAAAAAAAATGTTTATTTAAAAAGTAAGTGAATAACAAATTCAACCAATACATTTTGACACATTTTTGAGTGTCGTTTACCAATCTGAGGTGAGTAAGCACAGCCAGAACTTAGGCACACTGTATTATAAATTAGATTTTCTTTTTTTTTTAATTAAAGGTTTTTAGATGCACCTTTATGGTTTGAAAAATAAGGTAAGGATAATTTAATTAGCTTTCATTTAATTTTGGTTTGTTAGATTTACACATTTCTCAATAAGATGTAACATAAGATTTTAAAATACAGTTTTTTGTCTTTTTAAACACTGCTGACATTATGCTATACTGGTCCTTTGTGACAAAAGGTGACTTTTAATTTGAAAGGGAGTTGTGAACCTCTGTCATATGTTAAGAAAAGGCTATTTGAAAAAATATATTTGGGCTTTATTTATGCCAAAATAATCCAATAGTTAATTTACACATATCATAATAATAAAATAAATACTAATCAGTATCTGATTTTTCTAAAGGGTGAAGTTAGACTTTGTGTCTCCTTCTAGGTTGTTGAAAATCAAATGGAGGTCAGTAAGCAGACTGAGGCACACTGAGTTTTTAGGCTAATTGTCTATTTTTGAACCAATTCAAAGGCTTTAAGTGCACCTTGTGGCTAAAAAAAATCCTTAAAGGTCACTTAATTAAGGTTACATTTTAATTAGTTTGATTTACAAATTTCTGATTGGGAGGCACCACAAATGGGAAAATAACCATTTTTTAAATTACTCTTCACATTATACTACCTAGTACCTACTACAAATACTGCACTGTGATGATACCATGTGATACAGGGTCTTTTATTTTGAAAGGAAGTCACGTTGACCTCCGTGTCAAGTTAGAAACTATTTTATATTTAGATAAAAAGGCTGTTTTTGCTCTATGTTTATGTTTAATTTCTGCCACACGTGATAGGCGCAGCCAAAATGCACATTTCTTCATTGACCGGACGTTTTTTTTTAATACTTTCTATTTATTTTAATTTGTAACAAATATAGATCATAAACACATAGATGCAAGGCACTGTCTCACAAAAAAAAGCAATAGAACATGGGGCAATTTGATTCAGATACTCAAATTTAGTTAAAAAAAACAAACTATCATGCTTCTCTTAGTTTGAAAGCAGGCGATTTTCTTCAGCATCTTAAAAATAATTGTCCTTAAAGTTGTAAAAAGAATGAGAGCTTTTCCATGAGGTGAATTTTGCCCATGATTTGAAGCCACTGAACATCTGTGGGGGGGTCGGGTTTAATAGCAGTTTTTACAAGCAATCGTTAGTTTTTTGACAAGATATCAGTCCTCTTTCTTAATCACACCGTTGGGTAGCAGTCCCAGCAGTAAGATCTGGGGGTCTTTTGTAACCCAGTACACCTTCTAGTGTTTTAATTACACTGTCCCAGAATATCCCCAGCCTTTCACAAAGCTTAAATATGTGTATGTGTATTTACATGTCCACACTGTCTTATAGCTATATTTTGGTTTGGTAACAATCTGTGGTGTTATGAAGGATCTGAGTATTATTTTCCATCCGAATTCCTTCCATCTACTGGATCTGGTTTATGTTTGTTGTGTTTTACACAAGTCAAGCCAACCATGTTCCGATAGTTTCATATTTAATTATTTTTCCCATTTTGATCTGGCTAACGCTGAGTTATCATTTTGGTTCTGTAGCCCCTTATATAGTCTAGAAACAGTAGACTGTTACAGAACCCTGCCTAACCCCTAAAAGACTTTGAGGTGTGGGATCATCCTGTGTCCTAGATTTTAATGCAATTCGGACACAAGGTGACTTTTCAAACTTCTAATATCCGGTAACTCCTTTGCTGAAGTTAAAACCAAATAAATGCGAACATTTTACAAATAATATTTATGAATCTACTGTGAGGATGAACACTTGGAGGATTTATAAAAAATACTAATTTGAACACTTGCTAATGTTGAAATTTATTTACATTTAAATACATTTTTTAAATGATAATTGGCTAAGCACAATGCATTGTGGTCTAAATTCATCAATTTAATGAGTATTAGTGCAGTGCTTTGCAGCAACATCTTTCAGAGAGGTGGATTTTTTGCCTCCTATTTTTTGGATTAACCTTTTTCACACTGGGGAAAGTCCATTCAGAGGGCACTCCCCTTCAGGAGCGGCCCGTCATCATTCACAGTTTCACATTCATACTGGGAACTCCCCAGTACAACCACAGATAACCTGTGGCCACTCCCCAGCTTAAATGGAGCGTTTAAGGTCAAGTGTCTTGCTCAAGGGCGCCACAGTGGTGTGGAAAACAAACACCATCTTATTCAGGTTAAACCCTGTCTGTACGGGACATGAACTTTCAAACCAGAACAGCCCATCACTGCCAGACTGATTGAACAGTTTGTGGCTTGTGTTCTGGTGGTGCTCCAGCTCTCCAGAGGAACCACCCACTGCAACGGCTTAAGTGAGCGGTCCACAGTGAGACAAAGAAGCTGACACGCTAACCTCAGCCTGCAGGGGTTTCATCAGCAGCTCAGTTACTGAAACAGCAAAGTTGGAACACAGTTGGAAATACTAAAAAAAAAAAAGCACAATACGTTTTTTTGACTTTTGTTTGCTGCTGTTCACAGCAGATCACTGCAAACAGACCAGCATGAGTCAGCATGCAGCCGCTGGTCAAACGGGTTTAGCCTGTGATGAGTCCGTTTGATAGATCCTCATTCAGCACCATGAAACACTGAGGGAGCAGACATGCTGGTGGCTAGCAGCAGGTCAGGTCGCCCCGACTGTTCTTCTAAAGCAGGGGTCGGCAACCTTTAACAATAAAAGAGCCATTTGGGCTCGTTTTCTACTGATCAAAACCTAGAAGGAGCCACATGGATTTACTTTAGCCTTTAAGAAATTTGGATTTGCATTCTTGACCTTCTGATTTTTAAATAAAAAATATGAATTATGTCTATTTTTGGCACGAACAAAAGAAAAAATATATAATTTTTGGCTTTCAGCAGATTTTTTTTTATGTGAATTAAGTGAAGCATTTTTGGCACGAACAAAAGGAAAAATATAAAAAGCATCTCTCAAAATTTATTTTATTTTTTTTTACGTTTTTACCTTTTACCTTCAGTAGAGGCCAAAGTAGTGAAAATCTAACTCATTGCTCAATTACTAACTGAACTCCAAATTAGCATAAAATTCCTCAGTAAATTAAATCAGACAAAAATGTTAGCATGTTGCTAAAATAAAAGCTAAAC
Organism: Oryzias melastigma; assembly: GCF_002922805.2. Taxonomy (NCBI): domain Eukaryota; kingdom Metazoa; phylum Chordata; class Actinopteri; order Beloniformes; family Adrianichthyidae; genus Oryzias; species Oryzias melastigma. The sequence continues at coordinate 28,709,487 of NC_050515.1, read as the reverse complement.
TCTAAATTAGCTTAAAACCCCTAAGTGGACAGCAAATCAGCCAAAAATGTTAGCATATTGCTAAAATATTAGCTAAACTCCAAATTAGCATAAAATTCATCAGTAACCTAAATTAATCAAAAACTTTAGCATGTTGCTAAATTAGAAGCTAGACTCTAAATTAGCCTGAAAACCCCAGTAGACAACAAACTAGCAAAAAACGTTAGCATGTTGCTAAAATTAAGCATTTTTTTTTGAAAATTACTTTTTATTTATCTTCATTCAGAGAGCCACAGGTTGCAGAGCCCTGCTCTAAGCATTTCAGTCTGTCGGCTAAAACCATTAAACTAACGAGCCACAAGCATCTCTAACAGAAGCAGGAACAACATGTCAGCGACCACAAAGCTTAGCATCTGTAAACCACACCAAGACTGAACCGTACCTGTGGTCCAGGAAAAGAAACTTCCACTCTAAACTGTGTCTGGAGGTGAATTCTTCATTGGGTTCCTCTACAGTGCACAACTCCTGTGAGAGGTGAAAGAAATGAGGTCACAGACATCATCTAACCACCTTTAAAAGTACAAATAGCAGCCAGTCGGGTCTCACAGGTGTCTGTTATTTTAGAGCCAGGCTCCAACAGTGACCATGCTCCTTTGTGCTGATTTTAGGCTAAATATAAAAACTTGAGTTGATTTCTAGGACAGTTTCTGCAGTTTATTAGAAATTCACCTCTGAGCTGTGGGGCAGAATTATTGGTGCAGAGTAAGCCCTCCCCTTTCCCATCATCCATCCGTTTACACTCTCTCCAGCTAGCTTACAGCCCCTCAAAACCCCATGCTAACATTATTGGCGCAAGAAATTACAGATCAATTCCAGCTAGATCCAAATTGTCTGACAGTGGATGGAGCAGAAGGGGAGCTTGTAACCTGTCGATTGTAGCTTCTAGCTTTTTTTAACTGCATTTTTTCATCTGCTCCTGACTCACCACAATTTGAATAAAAAAAAGACTCAGAAAAGTCATTTTTGTTTTCTTTATACGTCTCCTCCATCATGAGAAAATGCCACAAGAACATGTCAAAAACACTAAAAACTCTTTTTATTGGAGTGGGTCTTTACACCAATAACACTATTATTATCCTTCCTTGGCACATTAAGGTCAAACAGACAAACAAAAACCAGAAGCGGGCTCTCCTCCTCACCTTGATAAACTGTGGTTTGGCCAGCCTCACCGTGGCAACCAGACAAACTCTGCCCTCTAAAGACGAGTGAAGGGAGCGCTGGATCACTCCCTCAAAACTACTTCTAGTACAGTTAGGCACTGGGGGAGACAAACAGAGAAAAGTTCAACTTTTAAAATGAAACTTAAAAAAAAAAAAAGTGTTTTAGTGGAATTTACCATTTTTCAGGAGCTTGAAGTTTCCAATGAACCGGACATATTCATACATGGGGGGCTCTTTGGGATCGACGGCCCCTCGGAGCATGTGACAGCAAAACTCTAGGTGATTTTTTGCTAGTCATGGAGAGAAAAAAAAGAAAAAATTTAAATGCTAAGCAGCAGCTTGATAAAGTCAAGTTCCAAATTAGGGTTGCCACAAACGATTATTTTATTAGTCGACTAATCAATTATTTTTACCGATTAGTCAACTAATCGGTTCTTATGCAAAGTGGATGTGAAGCACAAATCTTGACCATTATTAGCTCTAAACTAACTAAAAATAAAGACAATCAAGATGATAGTTTATTAAACTTGTAATGAATCATGGAGCTTCTGTTTTCTGGCATTACAAGATTAAATCAAATGAAAAAGAGATCAGGAATATACTTTCCATCAAACTCGTTTTGACAGGTGCCCCTCCCCTCAAGATGACTAAATAATTTAACATCAATTTTATATGTAAAGGGTATATAGCACGTGTCAAACTCGAGGCCCGGGTAATTCTATCCAGCCATCCAGATCATTTTATTTTATTGTTATTAATGTCTTATGTTATTTTGCGCTCATTTCTAACTTGTGTAATTTTGACAAAATATATTTTTATGGAGAGTCAAATATTGAAAGTTATTTAAGGTTTAAGTTGATTTATTCTGGAATAATATTCCCGCCTTTTTATTATTCATAATTATGTTAAAAAAGTTACAGTTTTAAAGTTATAAAAATTGGCATTCTGGTAGCTTTTATGAATATTTTGGTATTTACTAAGATATTTTAGGCTATTTTGGAGTTCAGCTATTTCAGCTATATGCTAACAGTTTTGGCTAATTTAGGCTTTTTTTAAGGTTTCAAGGTTGTTTTGTAGTTTAGGTAATATATCAGCTACACACTAGCTCAGGGGTCACCAACCTGGTGCCCTCAAGGACCACAAAAGGTGCCTGCAGGTCTCCTCTAAAAATAGCACAACTCACTTGTGAACTCCATAAAAAAATGACATCTTATTCTGTTGATCTTTCTTTTTAATTACACTTACATTGACATAGATTTAAAAATCAAAAACATGTCCATGATACATGACCTTTAGATAAGTTTAGGTGACCTCTGACCTACTCCAGTTCAAAGATCATTAATTTTGCTAAAAATGCTGCTGATTTGGTCATTAGTTCAAAATGTGACAAGACTCGTTTAAAAATGTGTGAGTTGATTTTTCTTTAACATTACATAATTGATAAACAGGCACAACATAGTGAAAATTGAACATTTTTCCATGAAATGTAGTGATGTAAATGATCATCTGAAAATATAACAATTACTGAGATTAATTAAGTTCTGAATATTGATATTTGTTTAATAGCTTGTTGTCATTGTTGATAATTATTGTGAGAAATCAGTGTCTTTACATAGAGAAGTACCATTATTCCTTATTAATCATGTATAAAAAAAGGCAAAGTGTGCAAATTTGTTATTTCAAACTGGTAGCCAATCGTATGACTCAGTGCCCATGAAGTAGCTCTCAGTCTCAGAAAGGTTGTTGACCCCTACGCTAGCTGTTTTGGCTAATCTAGTCTTTTTCTTTTAGCTTTTGAGGCCGTTTTTAAGTTTAGCTATTTTTTCAGCCGCATGCTAGCTGTTTTGGCTAACCTAGTTTTTTTTTTTAACTTTTCAGGCGAATTTGGTATTTAGCTAATATTCTAGCTGTCTATTAGCTTCAGTGTTTTCAGCTATCATCTTCAGCTATCAGCACTAGCATCTTCAGCGGCCAAATTCAGCTTAGAGCATTCGCACTAGCATTATTGAAGGGAATGATATATATCTAGTTCATAATTATGTTAAAAAGTTATGGTCTTAAAGTTTTAAAAATGTAGTTAATGTGTTCAATAAATGTTTATCTTGTTCGGCCCCCGGCCTAAGAGTGTTTTGGATTTTGGCCCCCTGTGCGATTGAGTTTGACACTCCTGGTATATAGGGTCAAAGGTCACCTTTCAAAATGAGTTTGATGGAAAGTATATTCCTTATCTCTCTAATGAGGTCGCCATCTGAAAGGAGGAATTATTCTTCACAAAAGATAAAGTTTTGCTTTCACTGAATTAAAAAAAATTTTAAAAAGTGCATTTTTTGGTGCTGAACGCACACAACTTTGTTCAACTTTACAACACTCTGACTCCATATGATATAAAGTAACGACTAATCGACTAATAAATTTGTCGTCAACCATTTTAATTGTAGATTAGTCTAAGTGTGGATATCCTATTCCAAATCAGCTTTTCCACGTACATTTCAGACAGTCGGGTGTTGGTATCTGTTCATCCGTCCCATGAGAGGTTAGAGCTTTGAAGACGTCAGACTGCTCCCCCACCGGCAGAAAGTTTAGGAGGTTCTGATCCACAAGATCAGACTGAAACCACAAATTAAAAGAGAAATAAGTGCAGAGGCGACATTTACGGCCAAGAAGCTTACATAAGTCATTGTTAGTTGAGAGAATACCATGGACATACTCACAGGTAAATGCTCTAAAAGGGACATCACGCTCTCAGAAACATAGATTATATTCCCATCAGTCATAATTGCAAGAAAAAATCCATCTAGTGCCTGAAAGAAAGAGGATGTTACAGCTTAGTTTGGTAACTTATCTGAAACTCAGGTAAGTTCCATCAGGAACTGCACCTTACCTCTAACATGAGCTGAGTGAATTCTTCATTACTAAGAAAAGGAGGTTTCCAGTCTTGTCTGATCTCGGCTGATTCTGACTGTGCAGCATTTTCTGACGAAAGACAAAACGAGAAAAAGGATGAACCTCAAGGAGGAAACACACTCCTCATGCCTGGAGCAGCTGTTTACCTTTGTGTTTGTGCAGGAAGTCAATGCTTTTCTGCAAAATGGTAGATTTGATCATTTTGCGGTTGTTGCCAGGCAACATGGTCCCCAGCTCCTTGAAGAGGACATTGAACTGGTCTCTGCGCTTTTTCTCTGACTTGTTTCGGGATTTACTGTAAAAGGGGATGAAAGAAAAAAAAAAAACACACTTTAACTTCTATACATATGACACGACCTTTCTTCAAACCTGGAATCCCAACAAAAACACCAGCATTTGTGTACTCACATATACATTTTACGTATAAATGCACAATCCAAACAATCCAACAGAGTCACATTATTAAGAACACATTCATTTTTATTATTTCCAAACAAAGTGATGCATTGTAATCACTCAGCATGTTTGCTAAACCACAGATTGTAGGGCGGCAGTGGCTCAGGTGGATGAGCAGGTCGGCCAATGATTGAAATTTCAACAGTTCGATCCCCGCTCCTCCAGCCTACAGTCATGTCCTTGTGCAAGACACTTTACCCTCTCAGTCACTGAGGTGTGAATGCGTACACATGTCCCGGTGATGGTCAGAGGGGCTGTAGCTCTGTCAGTCTGCCCCGGGGCCAACACATTCTCATTCCCAAGTCAACACATTTTGACATTTGGTGAGGGACCCCTCTGCATCAAAAATGGAGGTTTTGGAAGACTCCATCTCGCTGTTTTTTTGACATGCTGGCTGTTCCAGTTAAATCAAGGCTCCCCAGCTCCGGGCCACAAACCGGTTCTGAGTTAAGGCTATGGTACCGGTGCGGCCCATATTCCGGTATCGGATACGAATCAGTACCGGTACTGGACGCAGTATCGGAGGCTGACCGAGGTAGGGTATCGGGTTAGGGTACTGGTACCGGACTGGAATAGGGTACCGGTACTGGACGTGGACTGGGATAGGGTACCAGACGCGGACCTGGATAGGGTACCAGTACCGGCCACATCTCGAGGTTAGGTTTGCGTCTGCTACCACATCTAACAAAATGGTCAGACCTGATTTCATTGGAACAACCAGAATGTCAAAAAATGACGAGCTCGGGACACCCAAAATGTCAATTTTTGACACGGAGAGGTCCTTAACCGTACATTAATATGTGACGAGCTGGTATGAATGAGTGGCCAGGACAGCTGTGGCTACAGCAGTTTCTTACCATCACCATGTATGTGGACACACATTGTAAGCGCTTTGAGCGTCTGGAAAACTACAGAAAATTCAGGTCCATTATTATCATCAGGTCCAGGAATCACTGGGTACCTCAAGATACAATACGATGCGATACGCGATATGGCTCACAATATCGCGATATTGCAATAATTGGTTAAAAAAATAATCTCTAATAACTCACATTATATAGAACCATACATATTTTTAGGAAGATATATCCCCATTTATTTTTTAGATTGAACACAATCATAATAAACAATTTGTGTCTTATTTTGTGTAACATTGCTGAAATCAGTAATACTGTCTTTGAAAAGCATTGACACCAATTGAATTAGAATTTTCTGTAAAATTCAGTGTAAACAATAGTAAACATGAACAGCAGTGACACTACTTAGTGCAAAATTGTTGTAAACAGAACAAAAATTAAATGATTCAAGTAGCTTCCAGGCACATTGGTGCGCCCCCTATCTACCTCTAAAAGAATGTCTCACCAAAGGATGATGAATTTAACATTTTACAGCTTCTTCAAACAAAAATTTAAAAAAAAAAATCAATCGCAGGACTAAATGTCATGATATATCACAATATCGATATTTTGGCACACCCCTAATTATTATTATTAAAAATGAAACAAACAGTGTAAGCTTTAAACTGATAAATTTATCCCAATGTCATCCCCAAAAGGTCCCCTTGAGGTAAAAGTCAAAGTCATGTGTTTTGAAAGGTTGAATCATGATTCTTCTGGAGTGTCCCAAAGCATTCTAACTTTTGTATAAAACTAGGATGAAATTTGGAGAAATCAGTGACTCACTTTGTGTGGTTTAAAAAGATTTGGAGCTTTAAAGAACTAATAAACTATGTGAGATGTCAGAGGTATGTATGGAAAGGTTCTGACGCGTTTGCAGTGCTGTAAATCCACCAGTATTTTCACTCTGAATTGGTTTCTTCTTTAACTTGAATGCGTTGCAGTACAATCAACCGGGATCTTACCGTTTGGCTCTGTCCTTCTCATCTTCTTCCATAAACTCATCAAAGATGCTGCGGTCATCTCTGCACAGCAGACACACCAGAACTTTAAAACAACTCGTCATTTTCACATTAAATAGTGAAATTCTGCTTAAAACAAATAAATAAAGCATTCATGAAGTTGCCCAAGTGTCTGATATTGATGCATGGACTGGGCTGCCACAATACACCATAAATATTTAGCCTTAAGCTTGTTTTAAAAACACTTTCATGTCACAATCACGACACCAAAACATTGCGAAATGGATTTTCAAAGGTTGACAAATTTAAAAAGCAGGTGGAAGATTTTGGAGGTGGAAAACTTTTAAGAGGTGAACACTGTTTAACTGATTGATAGAAAAGGAATCAAAAGCATGCGATCCTTTGAAACGGTTCACTCACAGGTCGATGCTGGAGGTCATTTTCTACTGTGTGCAGGGTTGTGGAGTTGGAGAAGGATCTTTTAATCGTGAGGTAGACATTTGTGACTGAACCTTTGAAGGATGTGGAAAACGGCATTGTGAGTGTCATCTCACAGAATTCCTGTACAGCAATGACAGACAGAACTGACCTTACCGACTGTATAGCCGGTCCTGGGGGAGGACCGAGCTGCTGGACGAGTGCCGGCCCCGAGCACTCGCGCTGTGCTGGGTGTGAGCCTCCGGGAGTCTCGGAGGACAATGGCGAAGTGTTTCTTCAGTCAGGGCGCCGGATGATTCTAGAAGGTGTTCAGTGAGCTGGGATTTTGGCCTGCTTTGGTTGCAAGTATTGCACATGGCAGCAACATCTGAGTCTGTGTGAGAAAATGACACAAATCCTCCTTTGAGTTTGAAAACCCAACTTTAAGCTGTGTCAAGTTTAAACAATACAGCAAAGGGAGGTAGTATGTTTTTATTGTTAGAGAACAAGAAAGTTTATTTGATCGCCACCTTTCACAGATGCAGACAGTCGGCACCCAGACTCAACAGTTATCTTGTGAAAGAAAGTTTACCCCAGATTCAAACCAAAGTGAGTGTCTGCTGACTCCATAGCAGAAATATTTGCCCTACTTCCTCCATGAACCTGTTTGGGAGGTTCTGGTACCTCTGTGTCATTTCTGAGAAAATCCTCGTAAGACAGTTTTCATAAAAATTTGTTATTTTGATCCCATTACTATAAAAATAAATAAAACTCGAATCATTTGACCAAAGATTTCTAAGGGTATTGAGTGAGTTTTCTAGATTTGCATGAATTACCTTTCAAAATAAAACAAAGTTAAAACAGAAAATGAAACACAGCTCGGTTGTTCTGACATTTCCATTAAATGAACTATTAAATATATAACTCTCTTTCTACACTGTTTAAATATAAGGAGGAATTCAATATGTTTTTCACAGACGTGACAGAAAATCATTTGTCATCTTCACTCATTAGTTAGCTTTAAAGTCTCCCTCCAAATCCAGTTTTTGAGTTTTTAAGATATCCGAGGCATTTTTCTTCTGAAAGAGAACAAATGTAATAAGAAATCATTTCATTTTTACATTTCAGAGTATTTAATTCTTTTAAATCTGTCAATCAAATTGTCACAAACAGACTCTGTTTGAATGAATGATCTGAATTGTAACCACAGGCTGAAAACTAGTTTCAGTGCAGAGCAAGTGTTGTGCAACATGGCAGGCAGGGGTTGAATAACTGTGATGTCATCTGCGCCTCACTGGCCTGCTGGCCCAATGACCTACTTTCCTCCACTTCCCATCTAACTTAATTACAGCTCCACAGGCAGCACTTCCAGCCCTCGCCAGCAACACGGCACGCTTTCTGACAACAAAATGCTTCAGGAGCGGACAGCAACTTCACAAACCGTCAGTGTTTCAAGTCACAGCATATAAAGAGAAGTTAATCAAGCATCTTTGAAGAAAGAATACTAAACACGTGGAAAAAAGCAGGAATTTGGGATGTTTTGTTTTCAGCCATTACCATAACACTGCACAAATCCACTATTAGAGGCTTGTGTAAAAACACAGTTGTAAAATGAGGTCACGATGTCAAATCACAGACAGAAATCACAGTTTTTTGTTTTTTTTTTTGCTTTCACAGCTTTGCTGAATGTCTTTGATTACACATTTGCATGTGGGCGTGAGCGTGCACAGCAGCTCACATTCATGGCAGCAGAGCTCTGAGTCACTCTGAAGCGGGTCTGTGGCGCCTCTCCTCACGCACCCGCCACGCCCTGAACCGAGATGCCAGCAGAGCCCCGCTGCCAATGGGCAGCACCATAGCAACCAGCCTCGCCATGCTGAGTAAAAATAGCCCGTTCCAGTTTCTCCACAACTGATAATCCCCCTTTCATTCAGTGGAAACGATTAGACCACCGAGATCAGAGAGAGAACAAATGTAATAAGAAATCATTTTGTTTTTGCATTTCCGAGTTTTTCACCTTTTAAATCAAACTGTTGCAGACAGTCTGATTGACAGCGATTTAAAAGGAGAAATACTCTCTTTTATTAGAAAAATCCCACACATGCATGTTAAAAACTCCAAAAAACTTTAAAGCGATAAAGTCATTTTAAGGGTGTTTTGATGTCCAAACTTCTTTATTATAAAATGAAGCTTTGGAGCAGCGAGATAAACAGGTAGCACAAAGATGTTGGTCTGAAAAAAAAATGTCCCAAGCTTTATTGCTTTCATTTAACTCTGCAGAAAGACTATTACCAAACAGAGAGAATAACATGTAGGCTGAAGATGCTTTATATTTTCAGTGGGTCTGAGTCTGTGTTATGATCAAAATACTTTTAAAAAAAAAGTTCCATGACCAAATCTATGATAAATCCAGGTTAAAGCTTTAGATACGCTTAGTATCAAAAAACATAAAAGAAAAAACAAAAACTTCAAAGAAAATCCAAATTGAAAATTTTTATTTTTTTTGGAGACCTTTTCTGTGAGTTCCTTGGATACGAGATTCAAACACTAAGCACCAACTTCAAGAATCACCATCTGGCCTCACATGCATGAGGTAAATGTTGGTGCCATAGCAACTATTGTACTTCCTCCATCGTCTACGTCACACGCTGACACCTGAGAGCCGGGGATTTGTGAACCCTCAACGATCCCGACCACCACAGAGATATACCAGTCAACCGTTAAGATGCTGTAAACATCAACTTACACCGACTCAAACAGCATTTGATGAACAAACTGAAATGATGGAGAAACCATGTCACTATAGAGCTGGGTTAATAAGATCAATTAATTGATTAGCATCGATTTAAGCTTAACAGATCTAATATCGATTCATATAAATATAAATTGATTTAGCACATAAAGCTAAATTACGCTGCTTGATGCTAACATTTAATGGAATTTTCCATAGAACGGCTAATGCTAACGCTCGGTCGACCTAAAATACATTTCTGACTAAATGAACATCTTTATAAACACACAGGCATGAATTTAACAAACTCTGGCACGCAGGAGCCCTGGGTTTGATTCCCAGGGTTGTCCACTGATCTCCACCCAGATTGGGTCCTTAGACAAGACCCTTGACGCTGCTGCCTAACTGGGTCCCTGTGCCCCTCAAGTACAGGGTTGTGTCAGGAAGGGCATCCGGCGTAAAAACTCTGTCAAATCACTGATACAAAACAGTGGGTGCTGTTACGCTGTGGCGACCCCGAAAGGGATAAGCCGAAAGGTGAAGAAGACTTTCTTCTTCTACTGGAATTAGGTGTACTTCCATAGTGCGATAGGCACCTAGTGGCCAAACTGAAACGCCTTCTAATCAACTATTAAAATAGTCAACAACTATTTTAATAGTTTGACTAGTTGTTACTTTATATTATATTATTTTCCGGAGTATAAGTCACAGTTTTTTCATAGTTTATCCAGGGGTCGTCTTATACTCAGGAGCGACTTATTGATGTTTTTAACGACAAATAGGCTCATATATTCGTTGTTTTCCCAGTAAACACCAGTTGTCCTTCAGTGGTTGTTTCCTCTAACAACCACTAGAGGGGGCTGCATCTGAGTATTAGTATTTGCTACTGACAGTGGCAGAAGAAGTGTTGTCCAAAACAAACATGGAAGCCAACATGATTGTTTTCCTCTTATGCTTTGATATTTTTCTTATACAGATCAAAAGATTAGTACTCTGCTATTTTTTTTTAAAGTTACGCTGGGCCTGGCGGATTTGTTCTGAAACCTCATACTTTTCTCCTAAAAGTGCGACTTACGCTCCGGTGCAACTTATGCTCTGGAACATACAGTATATGGAGTCAAAATGTAGTAAATTTGAACAAAGTTGTGAGTGTCCCCAAAAAAGGTACTTTTTATATATTTGAGTCAGTGAGACCAAAACTTTTCTTTTGTGAAAAATAGTTCCTTGTTTCAGGTGCTAAACTCATTTGATTTAACCCTCAACACCTGAGGCGTTGTTGGTGACACTTAAACACTAAATCTTTAACATACTGTAACCTTTTAACCGCTAACACGATAATTCCTTCAGAATCTGCTGGAATTATAGTGTTAACGGTTGAAAAGTTGCAATGTATCAAAGAACAGAAACACTGGAGCTCCGGTTTTAAAGGATATTCTTCTTTTAATACCAGAAACTAATGATGGCCATTAAAGGTTTCATAAACTATCATCGTAATTCTCTTTTTTATAGTTAGTTTGAAGCTAATCATGGTTAAGATGTGTGCTTTACATCCACTTTGCCCATGACTCGATTCATCGACTAATCGGAAAAAATTATCTGTGATTAGTTGACTATTAAACTAATTGTTTGCGGCAGAACTAATATTAGGTGTAAACTCACGATTGAACTGAACTGAAGAATTAAAAAAAAAAAATTGGAATCGAATCGATCCAGGCTTTTGCAAGTTGAATCGTTTCTGGAAATTATAACCAATACCCAACCCTATGTTATTAGCACTGCAGGCTGAACAAACATAACATAACAAAACACAGTTTGTGGCATCATGGGATTGGCAGTTTAAAGTCCTGAACATCTTTACTGCATCCAAATATTGCTCACATGGTGATCAAATACATGGTTTTCGAAGACAGTATCAATAAAGGTCATGTTGTTTGGTGCTGCATCAATAAAAAAACACTCACCAGAGCCCCCATACTGCTAAACACCTGAACCTCTCAACACTGGGCAGACAGCTGCCCTTCCACTTCCTGCACATTTGTCCACACACCCGGCTGCACAAAAGGAGTCTTTGTTGTGTTTTCACTCCACAGCAAACGCACAGGAAGGTTCAGGCTGCAAAGGCTGGTGGGCGTCTTACAAACCAGACCTCTACAGAGAGCGTCAGCCCAACACCGCATGCATTTAAGGATCCTGGTTTCTTTGATCTTTTCTTACATGCTCATTTTACAATAAACTCTTGACAATAAACGGATTTAAGACCTAAAAATCCATCTTCAACATGAAGAAAGAGGTAATCTATCTAAACATTTCACTCGTAATGAGACAAACAAGCAGTTTTCTGCTGGTACTCAGCAACATCCGTCCTCTCTTGAAGCTTAATGTGTCACATATATGGAAGAGCATCTCAGTTTTATAAAAGTTATAAAAGCTAGAGTAAAAAAAAGCTAATTTTCAACTAGCTTAATTTTATAATTACATTTTTTTTTATATTTGAAAGATTCTGTTGTTAAAGTTTTCAACGTTTTTTTTTCAATTGTTTTCCATGGCATTTCTGGTCCATAAGTTTATGATTATCTATTCAGCCCGTTGGCTTAGTTTGCCTGCAGTGGGAAGTTAACAAAACTTTTGTTAACTTTGAAAAACAATTTAACAGTGAAAAACAATAAAAAAAATTAAAAAAACACACATATTGGAAGAATTGTTGTTTAGATATTGCCATTGACTGTATGAGAACTGGACCGAGTGAATGTGATGTCGCGCATAGAAAATGGTTTGCTTCTCGCTCCAACCAAAATCAAACAAATTAAAACACATTAGGCAATTACAACAAATACAATTCTGGTGAAGGTTAATTTTTTTAATAAATTCTGTAGCTCATACATTTTTTTTTTTGATGTTTATACACCAAGGTCCGTTTACATTGGTATTTTTTTTTCTTTCATCCCCTTTGGCATTCACACTTGTTCTACACAATGCTGTATATGTTTTTATGAATAAAGTTGTTTTTTTAAAAAGTAAAATTATTTATGTTTTTAAAATATGTGTGAAAGTTGACGCGTTAAAACGCGTGATTAATGAATCATAATTGACACGTTAATATTTACTAACCCCCTCAGTCGTCCTGCTGTGCAGCTGTGAGATCAGCGTAATAAAACTCCATCTAAAATAAACTTAAACTTTTTTTACATCCTGTGATGGAAATTTTATTACATTAAAGAGATAATATGGCATTTATTTGTAGTTTTTGGACAAAGTGATCTTTTATTTTAATAAATAAGGCGGAGAACAAAGGTCTGTAATGCCCTGCTATGAGGGGCGGAGCCTAGCGGAGTTGTCTGCTATGAGAAATCCAAAGAGGAAACCGACCATTATTTTATTTTGGGATGGGAACCAACATGAATGTTCTACAACAAGAAGCACCAGCATAGTCTAAAACTTGCGGAAACTCTGTGGTTCTCCACAACAGTCCCGCCCACCAACGTCGCAGAAGGTGAGCAGTTCAGAATGGACAGACACGCCCCCACCTGTGTAGATTCCAGTCAGGCTGACGTGGAATCCAGCTGAATCAAACTTCTCCCCCAAAAAAAATGTTTCATTATTTTTTCCCCAAACACAATAAAGAAAATTTATGAGATAAAAAGCTTTAAAAAACAGAATTCCAGTAAAATCCTATCCTATGGTATAGCTGAATCCACACAGCCAGACTGAAGCCACATAAGAAAGATCACATCATGGAGCTGTGAGGTCTGTGATGTTCTTCTATCAACAGAAATATATGTGACCCAAAGGAATCTGTGATTTTGTTGTATTTTCATTCAAAAACATGTTGATTGGTTTTGCTGGAAAATGTTATTCTTGTTGTTTTTATAAAATTACAACTAAAACTTTCAGTCTATGTTATAACATTTTTGAGGTTTCCACAGCTAAATGAATCCCATTTTTCCAGACTGAATTTTCTGTTTTTACATAATTTTATAACTAGTGTGCAATTATAACATGGAGAAATCACAAAATACAGGCAGTATTACATAGGTACGGTGGTGATTATTAAAATTATACCAAATAAGCAACCAAAGTAGACAAAAACTGAGTTTTAGCCCCTAGATTCCGAAGGGGTTAAAATAATCTTTTTAAATGTACAATTTTGCATGTGATCTCATATTGTGATTATTTGGAGATAATAAGTGGCTGGTAAATTATTTAACAAAAAAATAATAATTGCGATTAATCGCGATCTTTTTCACATTTGCGATTAATCAGTTAATTTTTTTTAATCAATTCCCAAACCTAAAAAATATTTTAATGACGAATACATACTTTATTACACATATTTAGTGTGAAGATAAAAATAAAAAATCTGACATTTTTGAAAAAAAGAAAAAAAATGAGGATCGGGTAGAGACATCGAGACATGGATGGAGCACGGCGGTCACGTGTTCTGTTTCTGTTGTTTTTTTAAACACAATAATGTCTGTACAATTCAAGACATTTTAGAAAGCATCTTCTGTTTCTGTTCAACATTTAAAAAAAAAAAGAAACTCCAACCAAATGGAGTTAATTCAGTCGCCATTTTTACACGATAACACGCCACCATTTCATTAAAAACAGCTAAAATTGCTCTAAAAGCAGACACAGAAGTGTACAGGTTAATCATAGACATAAAGGTGCACATTTGAATGCCGTTTCCCTTTTTTTTGGACAAAAAAATATAACATAACATGTACTATGATGTAGTGATGTAAGGATTCAGTCAAGCCAGGATTTGATACGATTCACAGTTTTAAAGACACACTTTTGATTTTTTAATTCCAAACACAATGAATTAAAGGTATATTAAGGCTATGATGAAGATGTCATGTTTTATATTAAGCACAACAAACCATGTAATGGCATGAGTTCAGGTAAATATAGGTAGAACTGCGTTTCAGATCAAACAACTCAGTAATAATTTAAATAAAACATTATTTTCCATAAACTTCCTTCTTCTGATGGTCATGAAAATCTGAACAAACAAGGAATATTATCTGAATCTGATACGTCTGAAGATTCCTCTCAGCTGTACTCACCTTCACAGCAACAGGAAAAACATGAACAAAACTGTTAAAAAAAAGCTATGAAACAGAACTCTAAAAATCTATCTGGAAATTCAAAACTTCAAAATAAAAGCATTGCTATAAAAGTTCAATGCAGAAATCTTACCTCCTGTTTTTGAGGGAATATTAACAGGCCGACTCTCATCTACATCCAGAGAAATCTGCACTCCAGTCTTCACCTGCAGAACAGAAACACAGCTCCACTGAGGACCAAAAACCAGAGCAGAGGCACATAACCCAATCTGAAGTGAAACTTGTGGGTCAGTGTGTGTGTAGAAACACCTGTGCAGCCCCGAGGATGCTCATTCTTATGTACTTGAAAGCTCATTTTTCAAATATTTGAAGCCTTCCTAAAACTGCCTTAACTAACTTGGGAAATTTTCCCCACCTCATGAATGACAACAAACAGATCAATGGAAGAGCGGGCCGCTTTAGTGTGAACGATCCACAACTATAGCCAAAAATAGTACGCTTACTCGAATCTGGAGACAAGCACAGCATTAATAATTATAGCCCCATTTCCTTAATCTCTCAGTTTTCTAAAAATTTGGGAAACTTTTTGACAAAAAGTTAAATAGGAAAAATATTCTCTTTTAAATGACAATCAGTTTGGATTTCGAGATAACGGCATAAGCATTATTGAAAATGACTGAAGATATTACTACAGAATTAGACAAAAACAAATCATACAATTGGTATTTTCATTGATTGAAAGAAGGCCTTTCACACAATTGAGAACCACATTCTGTTGACCAAACTTCAACCTCATGAATAGCTACCTAGAAATTCATCAGCATTATGTGGAATATGCAAGAAATTTATCAAAACACCAAAACATACATTGTGGTATTCCACAAGGCTCAGTACTGGGACCAACATGTTATTTTATACATAAATGATCTTTGTGATGTCTCCAAAATATTGCAAATTTGTTCTGTTTGCAGACAACACCATTTTTTTGTTGTGGGAAAAACGTGGATACATTAGTTTCTAATATCAAACAATAAATGATCTTACTTCAGAAATGGTTAGAAACAAACTCTCAATTTAAACAAAAAACAAAGTTTTTATTGTTCAGTAACAAAAACATCTACTTCAAATCTTCAGTTGGAATGTAATACTGTTAATATAGAAAGAGTTCATGAATTTAGATTTTGGGGGATTTTTGTTGATGAAAATTTAAAATGGAAACAATGTATTGCTTTTATAAATAATAAAAAAAGTAAAAAATCTTGCTATTTTTTACATAGTTAAATATCAGCCAAGTTACCAAGCTAAGCATATTTTGTATTTCTTCTTGATTTTACAGTATTTTTCATATTGTTTGGAAGTCTAGGGTAATTCTTATGAATCAAACCTGAAACCTTTAATAATTTTGGAAAAAAAAAATCATTACGAATAATGCATATGATGAGAACACCTCTGAACTATTTCTGAAGTCAAGAATACTCATATTTAAAAATTTATGTACTTTGCAGACACTGCTGTTAATGTTTAAGGCCACAAAATGTATGTTACTATGTACTTTACAAAATATTTTGTTATAAATGAAGAAAATAGTTGAAGAAATTATGACTTTAAAGTACCTAGAGTAAAAATGACACTAAAACAAACGACTATTTCCTTTTCTGGGGTTAAAAAATTGAATTTGTTGGATAATGACGTGAAAACGTGTTTGAGTATTGTTTGTTTTAGGTTTAAATGTAAAAACAAAGTGATCGATTTATATGCAGTAGGATGTAAATATAGTGTTACTGATTGTATTATTGTTATTTTTATGGGTTTTCATTTTGTGTTTATTTAGATTATACTCACTAGTCATCTATTTATATCATATGAATCAATATTTGCCTAAATTTGCAAAAACCTTTGGAAAATATGCCAGAATCAAAACAATAAACTCCAAACACGTTTAATAAAAATGTTCAAACGTTTCAGAAAAACAATCAACAGATTTTTGTTTTTGTAACCGTTCCCAGGTTATGTGTGGAAATATCAAACACAGATAACGATGAAATAAACTTAAAATAAAATTAACTCAAATTTAAAGAAAGCAATTTGTGCAACTAGAGTTAAAAACACAGCAGTATATCAAAACAAAATCCTGTCGGTCTTTCATCTCAACTCATCATCTTACCTTTAAACAGAGCAAGAAACTTAAAAGAAGTGAGGAGACAGAAGTCATTTCTGCGGGGTAAAAAATGTGAAAATGAGACGAAGTTTGTGAGTCTGACAGATGTTTTCAAGAGCAAAGGAAAGTCCCTTTTGCCCCTGGAGAAAGGACACCTTTACAAAAACAATGCTGTGTGGCAAGAGGAATTTTCTGCTGCTAATAAAACTCTCAGAAAAATTTCCTGAGTGCTTGAGGTCAGTGCGGAGGAAAATCCAATGTTATGTACATATCGAATATAATAACAAAAATCAGATTCTCAAAAAAATAGATTTTTAAGACATGCAGATAGAATGAGTATAAGGAATTTTATTTTTTTTTCTTTTGCCAGCTATACCTAAAACATGACAAGTCATGGCATGACAAACACAATACTAATCATGTAAATGGTTTTATTATGTCTTAAAAATATATATTTTATTCAATTGTTGGTGTGGTTTTTATTGATATTCCTCTGCCTGGCAAACTAAACCCAAGGTTTGTATCACTTGATTACTACAAACTAAGAGCAACACATTATCTGTTGCTTTCTAGCACAATCTGAAAGATGATATCTACAAAATACACTTAAACAACCAGTAAATATGAAAATAGGAAAGCCCCGCCCCTATTGGACCAAAAGTTTTGAAACTGAAATTTTCAGATTTGAAAGCGAAAAAAAACACTAGAAACTGAAAAAGAAAAGTTTTGAAATTGAAATTTTGAGTTTTTAAACCTAAAAAACAACATTTGAAGCTGAAAATAATGATGTTTATTTTAGAGTAGCAAAAAGTTTTGGACATTTTACACTTTTTTAGGCCAAACACCAAAACTTTTTTCAAAATGTTTTATTTGGGTTTCAAATATTTATGGCCCCAAATGGGCTCCATGGATTTCAGCTCAGACAGGATTTGTCTGCAAGTGGATGTGTCAGAATGGAGCGGAGCAGGAAGCTTGTGTTCCGCCCATTTCACTTGTTGCGTCACCTCAGAGCTTTTTTAAAAAGCTGGTTTTTATCTGATCCTGATTCATCACAATTTGAATAAAAAAATACTCAGAAATTCTGTTTTAAACTTAAAATTGTTTTATACATGCTCTTTTCCATGTTCATATTGACAGATATTCAACTTTCCTCCCCTAAATGCAGCCCTTTCCATAGTGAATTAATATTTTGAGAGCTTGTGACTGGCATTTTACAGGTAACTGTTCACATTTTAAAGTGTAAACCATCACTAATTCAATAGAGAAACAATGTAAAGGTGCCAAAGCCTTCAAGTGACCTGTAGTTTGTGCCTCCCTACTGACCCTATTACTTATCACATTACCTTTTCCATGTCAAAACTAGGATCATGTGAACAAGGTCAAAGTATCATTCTAATTATACTCTTCTATTTAGTTAGGCAGCATGATAAAAAGCTTTAAAAAGCTCTACAAATTCTGACCAACAAGGTTAGCGTCAATAATTCTAGATAAAAACAGAACACTGGTGCAAAAAAACAAAAAAAAAAAGTTGATTACCAACAATTAAATCTAGATAAACAAGAAAAAATATATATTTCTGGAAAAATATTAAGTCTCTAATGTATTCATTATATACTTCCAAATTTAAACTCATTTGTAGTACTTCCTAATGTGTTGATGCACTTTTTTAGAATTAAAATTCACAATTTACATAAAACATGAACCTAATTAAGAACTTTAAGCACCTATTACATGTTTTAATGCGAATGACACCAAAATGTGACAAAAAATGTAAAAAGTACTTACATAAAAGTTCATTGATTTTATTTTAAAATGTGAAATACAATCAAATTGAACAAAAAACGTCCAGTGGAACTAATGAAAACAAAAATGAATTGTTTAGGGAAACCTATGTCCAATTTTTCAAAATAAAACTAGAAGGAAAAATGCGTGTAAGATTTTTTTAAAATAAAATAAATAGCTACTATTTTCTTGGCATGACACGAATGTCAGGCATTTAAATCAAACTGAACCCAGGTCAGTTTTTCCCCTCCAAAATCCAGCCACAAGGCATCTATCCCCCTTCCTGCCGGCCGGCCGGCAAACCGGGAAACCAACGCCGCGAGGCTCCGCCGGCTAGCTGGAATGCTAACGTCAAAACAACAGCGGTAGTTTCACGGTTTACAGTCTTTAAAAGCATTTCGCCATAAACAAAAAGCCCGCAGCTGAAGAAAAACAGTCGCAACTAAAGTTTTTCTGACAAACAAATGTTTTACGGTGTGATGTAGCCTCTCGGTGATGAGTTATTGTCCGCGCGGAGCGTTAACCCAGTTTTAGCCTCAGCTAGCAGGCTAACAGACTGCCTTAGATAAGAATGTGGGTCACCGGGCCTTCTGTCACAAAACTCCTCATTCCGCACATTCATGACTGACAACAGCACACTCCAGACCCCGCTGGTAAAAGCAACAAAAACACAGACAGAGACGACACTCTTACCTCCGAGCAGTCCCCTGTTTCGCTGGGATATTCCCGCAGCGAGCGGCGCCACTGACAGTCCACTGCGCAGCGCCGAAAAGCCAGAGCGACTCGAGTTGAAACTGGAGCCAAAGCAGGCCTGCACTCCAGATAAAAAACAGGCGGCGGGTTCCTAGAGCTTTGGTTTATACATCCACGATTTCCTACACTTTTTATTATTAATCTCCCCCCTTTATTAGTCATTATTTGTTCATATTAACGAAGCTAAACTAGTGCAGACACGCACAAAGCCTGTTTTCTCTCCAACTAAACATGTGCCACAACATTTAAAACTTTTTTTAAGTTTTACATTAGACTAAACTTTATCATATTTGATTGTTAGTAAAAAAAAAAAAAAAAAAAATCGTACTTTCCAATTACTAAGCCAACTTTTATTTTTTTATTTTTTTCCAAGACCATCATTTGATTTTCCCAACTCCAGCGTGGTACCATCACCATGGCAACAAACCTAAGGAGAAAACTGCAGTACACGCTCTGGCCACTGTGGCGCTGTTTCCCAACTGAAGTGTGCCGAGAATAGAGTTCAGTAGAAACCATTGAGTTCTAGTTAGACTGTCTATGGTAGAAACTGAATTTTAAACAGGAACATTTCATGTGTTCATAGAAATACTCAAGGCTCCTGGTACTCGGATTAAAACATCAGGTTACAAATAAATAAATGCAACAACTTAAGTCACAATCATAAGATAAGATCTGGAAAAAGAGTACAATTTAAAACCAACACACCTTTGCTTATGACATCAAATAAAGCTGTAGTTTTAAGAGCTTCTGTCGAATTTCCTAAACTATTTTTTATCTGTTAAACTCTATGGTGGCGAGTAAAAAAGTACCAGAACATTATTCCAAATCCAAGAATGAAACCATGGATAGTGGCGCCCTCTGCTGTTCTTGTTCGGTATTACATAAACATGCAAAATGAAATGATTTTTGTTTTGTGATTAAATTGTCAAATTAAGAGATGTTTTGTATTTAATCCACTAAAACCCTTTTTATTTACAATCACTTCTTCCTTTATTAAATTTAAACATGTTGATCATGTTATGAGATCATTTACAATGTGTTGATAAAAACATGAATCTTTGGAGTTTATTTAACATTTTAAAAAATCCATGTTTCAAGTGCTCTCAAGGTTGCAAAGTAATCAAACTACACATGTTTAATTTGTAGCTTTTTTAATGCAAATGACCCACGCACAACACACACACACAAAAAAGAAATCTGAACAAACAAGTGGTACTTTAGTTCATTTTGATATTGCACATTCAAACATCACTGTACAGCAGTGGCAGAAGGCTGTGGTTGGAGTCTGGATTGGCATGCTGCTGGGGTTCAGGTCTCAGGGTCATCTTCCTGCACGTGGGTTGGGGCTAAAGAGCAGAGTAAAGAGAGAGTAAAATGTGGCGCTGCAGGAAAATTATGCATAAAATTGATAAAAACCTATAAACACATAAAATGTCAAAAGCAAAGGTACGGTTTGAAATTCTGAAATAATTATTATTTAAGGCTCCTCCATTAAACTGTAATAATTCAAAAAATGTGAACTTCTTGCTTTAATTAAGTAGAAAAAAACGTAATAAAATTAAAACTAAAGTTACCTTTTCTTCATTCATATTCTAAAGATCTTCGTCCATTTCGTGGCTGCAAGTGTAAACATTATGTGATTAGATATTTACATGGTTAAAAGCTTTTAATTCTTTCTATTTCTTGGCAAACATACCCGGTATAAAAAGTAGCCTCTGCTCTCAATTCCCCCGGGCCCCTGGAGTTCAGCCTGAGTGGACACAGATGAACACAGATGAGAACTGCTTCACCAGCAAACGCTCGCTTATGGATTCTCCAGAACAAACATTTCCTGCACACCGTTCCTATGTATCCACTTTGCCTGATAGTTTGACTTCAGGCTGCACCAATTTTAGACCATAATTATTCCCAGCTTAGGAAAGAACAGCTAATGTAGCTAGAGCTTGTTGCACATTAGTGACGTGGAAGGTGAGGACAGGAACATGCGTTCAAACCCACTGCAGACGGAAACAAACATACGACGGAGCCAACATGTGCGGCAAATGACAAGAGGAATTTTGTACGGCTCATGTTTCTTCTGATGTTGTACTTTAGCACATAAGATCACATAAGATCCCAGAATACAACTTTTTAATGTATTTTTAAAAAACCCAAAGAATTGTTTGCATTTAAATGAGAAAAAAAGGTCTTTAATTTTGTTCTGTCGATGAGTAAATGTGAGCGTTTGGTAAAGAAACAAATGAAAAACAAAAAGGCAGGCGGTACGTACGCGCATGGAGAGCTCTCTCTCCCTTCTGGTGTGGAGTTGGGACACTAAATACAGAAGAGGATGTAACTCAGAGGTCTGACGAACACACCGAAAAAGAGCAAAAGAAAATGTTAGCAGCAGGAACAGAGAAAGGACACATTCCAACAAATTATATCAGCTTCCTTCACTAAACAAATGAGAAATTCAAGCAAGTAAAGAGGCAGAATCTGTCTACTCCACAAAAGTTTACCTTTTAATATTTTAAAATACTGTTTGTGGGTTTTTTTCTTTCTAAAAGTAGAGAATATGAAAAGCAGATTCGGTCAAATTGCTAAAAAGCAATAAACAAAGCCTATTTAACAACCATTCAGTATTGATAATCACATAAATGTACACAGATTTATTGATAGATTTGTAAATAAAATTAGAATTTTACATTTTTTTTATGTTTTTTAAAGGGGAATTTGTTCGCTTTTTTAATTTATTTATTATTTTTGCACTGCTTAAATGGAGAAAAGTAAAAAATGAAAATAAAGCAACAGTCAAATTATAACTTAATAAATTTTAACAATTAAAAATGTACTTTTTTGATACCATTTGTAGTTAACATTTAACATTTACTTTGTTAATTTGTTATCATCTAATTATTTGTTCAATAAAAAATATTCAACAACAATAATGCATATTAAGAATATTATTAACATTAAAGTCCCATTTGTTGTCACGCATCGGGCTGCGCGACCTACATAGTGTATCAATTTATAAATGTAGATAATCTAAATTAAATAAATGCTAATTAAGTTATCCTTACTTTAAAAATGTTATATTTTATATTTCTTTTATTTATTTTTTGTTCTTTTCCCCTCTTTGTCCTCAGCAGTCTTCAACTGCTGGGTTTTGTTATTTTAGTTTGGATCTTGGTAGTCTTAGTTTTCAGGCTTTGTTTATTTGTTTTCTTTAGGTAGTTTTGGTTAGACAGTCATTATCAGGAGCTGCTGACTCTGACGGTCGACATGTCTGGGTCAGCAGTCTCTATGAATTATTTTATGTTTGTCCAAGGAGCCTCAATGGAGAGATAAAAGAGACACATGTGGATCTGGAGCTGCAGACCCCTGGTCCAATCCAACCCCTTAATGCTGAATGTTAAGCAGGGATTCACTGGGTCCCATTTTTAGAGTCGGGCTGGAATTGAACTCACGACCTTCCAGTCTCAGGGCGGACACTCTACCACAACGCCTCTGAGCTCATAAAGTCAACATAATTTTGGAAATTAAATTTAACTCTATAAAGTGTTGATCAAACATTTTTTTATTTATTTTTTTTGCATAAAGTGCTTCAACTTCAACATTTGTTTAAATCACATCAAAATTGTTAATTTAATGGAAAATTTCTATCACTTTTTATGTTTTGGTGTGTACTTTGTGCTTGATCTCACTGTTTAAGTAATCTATTATAAAAAATCGACTAATTGATCCTATTTGTACCTTTTATGTGATTTATTTTCTTCATTTTTTACTTTTGTTTGAAAGGATTTGTAAATACTGTTTCTGCTGTCTCCATACAAAACATGCTGCAGGACACAGAGGAGACGCGTCAAAGTGTCATATTCTACTAATTACATTGGAAAGTATTTGCGTGCGTTCAGTTATTTTATGTCTTCATGCATCAACGGTTTGAGACAAACTCCTTAATTCCTGTTGTCTCAAATATGCAACAAACCAAATTAGCGATAAAATGACCTAAATTTAGCATTTACTTCAAAGCAAAAACGTCTTTTTTTCATAGCTGGGAATAAATTCAGGCGTTAAGGGGTTAAGCTTTGTGTTTTAAAACAGCATGTGGTCTGTAGTAAAAGAATCAAAACTACAGTGCAGGACATCAAACCGCAGTACTCCTCACATACATGCACATCACTTTATTCATGAAACTGACAGGAGACACACTCACCCTTTTAGTGTCTTCTTCCACTCTACGCTCCTGAAATATATATAAACTGTTAATCAATTATTGTGGGATTAATTCACGTCATTTCTTTGAGACATTTACTCCCATTCATATGAAAACCTTCTGCTATTTCAACATGTGAGCTACAAAGAAGCAAACATTTGGCACCTTTGAGTTCTGAACCAGCATCATCACACAGAGTTCTCCTATGAGATCCGACGCCTGCAAAAAAACATCATTACAAAAGCTGCGTGTGTCAGTTTATGGACCCAAAACGACACAACTGAACGTGAAGAAAGTGCTTTCCTTTCACTCACCCAGAACTTCAGGTCTGTATGAAGGTAGGACGTGCACACAGCATCTATCTGTAGAGCACCGGAGAAGATGGGATGCAAAAGAGCACAAACAAGGACGCAGGCGGAGAAAACAACGAGTTACCTGGCGGAGCAGCTGCCTCGGATCTGTCGGAGCCAGCGGAAAGTCTGCCGGAGCACCTTTACAGGAAGAGAATATGTCAGTGTTTCTATCCAACAGTGGCGTGGTGCTCCCATCATCATCAGAAGAGGAGGATGCTGAGCATCGTGGTTCAGCACGATCACACCAACATCTTTCAAACAACAGACTAACAACTCCGTCTGTCTATGTGACGACCTCTGATCCTAAAACATCCAGACAAAAGGAAAGATGACTGACAGGAGAGGGTGACGAGCCGTCATCCTTCATCCAACATCCTCTCAGTCACAACAACTTTATGAAGAAGAGATAGATAGATAGATAGATAGATAGATAGATAGATAGATAGATAGATAGATAGATAGATAGATAGATAGATAGATAGATAGATGATGGATGGATGGATGGATGGATGGATGGATGGATGGATGGATGGATGGATGGATGGATGGATGGATGGATGGAGGGGTACCCGTGCAGGCTGGGATGGAGAGGACGAGGAGGGCAGCGACAGTGATGCTGGCCGTGCTGGGGGGGCTCATGCTGCTGCTGGGGGCTCCACGCTGCGCAGGCTGGCGGTGGCAGGTCTTCATGTCCCTCTCTGACTCTTCTTTCACGTCTTCTATGGCTTCCCTCCTTCTTTTTTTAAACTCCGAGCTCTCCTGACAGTTTCTGTCTCACGTCAGAGAAGGATGAAGGCTCGCGCCACACACCCACCGCAGCGGCGCGTGGCTGCGTCATGCGCGTGGAAGTTTGGCGGAGCAACAGGTGATAGTTTCAACTGCGGGAGAGACAATAAAAACACAATCTTCCTAAAACTGGAAGTTCGCGGTGTTTTCATCTCCAAACTTTTCCGGGTTGTTTGTCCCTCGAGGCTGCAGTTCTCTCCGCTGTCACGCGCTTCTCTCTGCAGCACTCTGAGAACAACCAGCTTCCGCACTTTCCCCATTCATCTTTTTGTTTTTCATGTTTGGAAAACCAAGTATGGCGTGAATAAAATAATAAAAGAAAATCAAGTTTTTGTAATCTGTTAACGCTGTTTTGTCAAATTTTGCTAGTACTTTTAGGCTTTTTAAACTATGTGCATTTACAGCATATTAGAGTTTGTTTACTCACCTTTCATTTATGAGGTAAATACCCTTAAATCTGTATATTATTGTCTTCTTGTGGTTGTATTTTTGGATATAACTGAAAAAGAAGAGGACAAGTAAACAAACATTCTTTAAACTGCTGTCAGACCATTTATTTTTTACAGATGTTATAATATCTAATATATCTAATTCAAATGTGATATTATGAGTCTCGACAAAGTTTAAATCAAATTGTGTGTCACTGCTATAGCTTTTATTAAACAACTGTCAAAAAAGACCTAGAAATAGGTCTATAGCTAGCATAATGCTAACATATTAGCTAAATTCCAAATCAGCCAAAAAACTAGAAAAATGTCAAATTTTGCCAAAAAAGCTAGTATTTGCTAACATATTCACTAAATTCCAAATTAGCCAAAAAACTTAAATAATGTCTAATTTGGTCAAAAAAGACAGCATTATGCTAACATATTAGCTAAATTTCAAATTAGCTAGAAAACTAGAAAAACTTCTAATTTTGCCATAAAATAGTTAGCATAATGCTAACAAATCAGTAAAATTCTAAATTAGGCAAAACACTGAAAAAAAAAGTTTAATTTTGCCACATAAGCTAGCATTATGCTAACATATTAGCAAAACTTCAAATTAACCAAAAAACTACAAAAATGTCAGTTTTTGCCATAAAAAAGCTAGCATAATGCTAACAAATTAGCAAAATTCCAAATTAGCCAAAAAACTAGATAAATGTCAAATTTTGCCAAAAGTGGAAAGGAGCAGGAGCATCCCAGTTGTGTTAATGCTTTGAAGTTTTCACACAAATACCAGTGATTGCTACTGCAATATAATATAATAAATGTCATATAATCAATATAACAACATGACTGTGGTTATATTGAAATAAATATTGTTTTTCTATTCATTTCCTAAACAAAATAATTCCCTCTCTAAAGATTTTTTTCTCTTAGTTCGACTAAAAGAGGTGAGTAAATAAGCTAGAACACTAAATACAGTGACATACTTTTTGTTCTAAAAAATGATGACATTGTCATCGAAACATTGTAACAAATAAACACACCAATTTAAATGCATCAAATGATACTCAATAAATGATCATTTCTATATATTAGGGCACAGACGGTCTGTGCGTATGTGTGTTTGCAGTTGTGTAGTCGGAGTGTCTTCACTTGAAACTGAACCTTATTGAATCTGTATAGATCATCAGAAACACCACACAGATCTGATGCAATGGAAAGTATTATTTCATACATGAGCCACACTTCTATGTAATTTAAGCTGCTAATGGAATGTGATATGTTAGCAATAATTAAAGTAGATCACAATGTAAGGAGGTTTGTCTTTCTTCCAATACTTTGTTTTAATCAGTCTTACCGGTGTACTCATAAAGAGTCATATCCTGTTTTCGTTTCATTAAGGGCCTTTCTGCTTTCTTAGATGAAGACCACCAACAGCTTAGAAGATAGACTTCAGCTGATCATCAGGTATGACTGATTAAAGTCCCACTCCAGTCTTCGTTTGACCTACAGTTAAAGCATTCTCAGAGATCTATTGATTATTAATATGCTGTTTTTAGCCAAAAACAATAAATACCAGTGTCGTTTTCTAAGACATAGTTTCTGCATAGCGGCAGGACTTCATTAGAAATTCATCTGAGTTGTGGGCAGGACTCTTGCCGTGGAGTAACTCTGCTCTCATTTCCCATCATCCTTTTGTTTGCACTCTCTCTCTCTACCTTACAGCCCCTCACAACCCCAAGCTAACATTACCGGTGCAACAAAAATGATGAGGAAATCAGAGTTATCCAGCTGTACAGATTCCAGCTCAGACAAGGAAAACAAAGACGTTCATGGATCTATTGTCTGCCTCTGAATGGAGCGGAGCAGGAAGACTGTGGTCTGCCGATTGTAGTATATATTTAACAATCACAAGTTTTATCAAAAGGCAGTTAAGTCTTTTCCTGATTCACCTCAATTTGAGTAAATAACTAATCAAAAATCTTAATTTTCTTTATACATGTTAAAAACACCATAGTATCATTTTTATTGGACTGGGTCTATAAGAAATTCAGAGAGGACCCAGCTTAAGTTGACATTTCAGAAAGACTGCCCAAAAAAGTAATAATGGTACTGGAAATCAGGTATA
>NC_050515.1:28645866-28682259 GCF_002922805.2 Oryzias melastigma | reverse complement strand
TTTTTTTTTTTTTTTGCTTTTGCCAATAATTTAGCATCAGACAAGTTAATAGGTGTGTGCCATGAATCGGTCCCATGTCTCCCCTATCAGCAGAATCTGTTTCCTGAGTACTAGCACTTCCTGGGTCTCCAACACTACATCTCCCATCAGCCCCACGGCTGTTTTCATTTGCAATCACTCCCAGCAATGTTTAGTCTTGTTTGTGCCGCTCTGCATTCTCGTCCTGACCTGATCTTCAGCTTTGTCTTTGACTCTGATTGTTTGCCGCCTGCCCCGACCCTCGCTGGACCCTGACCACTCTCTGATGCCCTCATTACAGAACGTATATATTTAGTTTGGAAAATAACTATTTAGATTAGATCTTAATATTTATTGTGCAAACCAAATATTTAATTTCATGAAATTAAACATTAAGTTTGCAAGCTGAATATGTAATCAAAGATTTAGCATAAAATTGAGAATTTAGCTTGCTAGCTAAATATTTAAATAACAAACTATATATTTAATTTTTAACTAAATACTTTTTTGAATTAGTTTTTAAATAAAATACTAGCTAAAAACCTAACGTTTAGATCCAAGCTAAAAATTTAGTTTTAAACTAAATATTTAGTAAGAGAACTAAATATTTACTTACAAAACTTAAATATTCAGTTTGGAAAATAAGTATTTAGATTAGATATAAAAATGTATTATGCAAGCTAAATATTTAATTTCATAAAATAAATATTTAGTTTTTAAGCTCAATATGTGATTCTAAATCATATATTAAGCTTGCTAACTAAATATTTAGTTAGTAAATGTAACTTTTAGAAATACACACATTTAAAAAGTAAAAATACGCATTTAAATAATGAGTCCAGTTTTTTTTTCTCTCCTAAAACACGCTAAATATCCTATAACATTTATGTCAAAATTTTACTTTGCAGGTTTACAAACGGCATCCCATAGAGCGGTGAGCTGCAGACACAGCCGCGTTCAGGAAGCATTTGGTTGTTTAACTCTAACCGTAACCATAAACTTGAACCCTCTTCCTCTGCATCCATGTGACCAAGAAAAAAGTTCAGCTCTGGCTGCACGTTTCTTGAAAATTACATGCAAATAGACACTTCAGTTCAGTTCCAACTGGCTTCATTGTTTTGGGGAGTACAGTACAGATGAAAATGAAAAGTGAAGAAGCACTTGTGGAAATAAGAAGTAACACAGATGCTGCTGAAGATTTATTGACCTCATTGAGATGTTTCTACAGATTCAGAAAGCAGAGAAATGAAAACCATTCTTTGTCCCACCTGTGAGGTTTCTTCGTCGTTTTGAACGACTGCCTTCATTAAATGCGAGTATATTGTCATGTTTTGTTTTTGAAAATCCAAACATTGTTTTGAGACGTATCTGCGGAGAAAAGAGACACTCAAGACTTCCTCTTTGTTTGATTTTTGCCATGACTATTGGGAAAATCAAAACATCAACTTGTTCATCTCCACCCTGGCGTCCTCCTACACTAATCTCTCAGTCTCCAGTTAAGACCAAACTCTGAAAGTCAGCAGGAAAGTGGTGTAAATGCACAAACAAATAAATACATTTGCACACTGCTTGCATTAATTTAATCCCCTCTGAGGTTTCACTGGCTTTGTTTGCTGCCATAACTGTTGTTGCTGTCTTCCCAAAGCTCCTGAGGACTCTTCCTTTGGTCCCTTTTACTGTGGAGATGTCTGAAATGTCATGGCCTTTCAAGACTTCTGTTATCATAAAGTTGATTGGCATTTCTATAGTCCTGTCTAATTGGATTTCATAAACCCTTGAGTTCTAACTGTTAAAATTAAAAATCAACTTCAAAGCAACGGCTCAGATTAAAGGCTTCACAGTTCTCAATCCTCAAGCCAAGGTGGACCCAGAAGAGAGTTGATCTGAAGAACCTGATGCTCAGCAGCCTCTGTTGTTGTTCTTTATCTCTTTTGCAAACAGAAACCAGTTGATTATTTTATTCTCTTTTGTGTTATTCTCTGCTGTAATTCTGTGTTCAGTTTTAAAGTGAAATGATAAAATCCTAACCAACACCTCAGAGTTTTTATTCTCACTGCTAAGATGATTTTATCCAGATATTAGGTAGATTATTGCTTTCATCTTTAGGTAATCCTTTTATATTTACTTTGGTGTCAGTTTCTTTAACATCGTACAGAATCGAAGTTGACTCCTTTTCAAATAGCCTCAATTACGTGTCACTAAGAAGTTCTAATGCTCATGAAATTTCATCATGTGCGCTGCATTTCAATCAGGCACATTTACAGTTTCCTGTGTGGGAAGAGTCGATAAATGAATGTCAGCAATAAGCCGTCCATTTCCCCCATCGCTCTGACGAATGTGACCTTGTTTAAGAAAAGATTCAGATCCTCCGTCCTTATTTCTCGTCAAATTCGGTTCCGCCTCCAAAGTGCAAAAGGAAATTAGATAATGTTGTGGGCTGTGGCATAAAAATGACTTTTTTCTAGTTGAAAACCTGTAAATATGCTGCTGTAAGAAAGGTTTTTCCCAATGAGGGATCATTAAAGTATTATTTTTTATTCAAAACAACTGAAGTAAAGCTATGAAAGATTTTCATATTTTCTGGTATCGTTCAGCGCAGCTTTATGATTTCAGATAAGTTAAAACTTGATGATTCAACAGTTGTTGCTGTTGACTCTGAGTGATAAGTATATGATGCTGTAAAGAACGTTCTTATAGATCAGTGGTCCTCAACCTGCAACACTTAAGGAGCCATTTGGGTCGATTTCTTACTGAGCAAAACTGAGGAGCCACAAAGTCTTATTTCACCCTTTAGAACACAAATATTTTACTGTCAGTATTAGGATAAATATAAATTAAGATATTTTTTGCACTAAAACCATATATAGAAAATAGCCCTTTTTATTTTCTAAAATATTAAATAGCTTTGAACAGAAGTTCACATGACTTCCTTAAAAAAATAAAAGATACTCTGCATCCAATTGGACATATCTCACTGTAAATGTCGTATTATGGTGTAATTTCCTAAATTATTTAAAAAAAACTGTTTATTTTACTATTTATGGTGCACTTCAGGCAGAAATAGAAAATCTAAATAACTAAAATTAAATCAGGGATATTTAAGTGACCATACCGTATTATCACTTAAAAATCTTGATTTTTTTTTTTTCAAAAATAGAAAATCTAAATTGTAATCTGATGTAATTTTGGTTTTTACGACAGAGTATTAGGGCCACCAAAAAAAAATAAATTAAATTTACGACTTTTAATCTCGTAAATTTAAGACTTTTTTCTCGTAAATTTACGAGTTTTTTTCTCGTAAATTTAAGACTTTTTTCTCGTAAATATATTGAAGTCGAGGGGAGCCTACAGTCCAGCGAATTTATGCCGTGCGCTGAAGCAGGCTGACCAAACTGTGAAAAACATCTTGGATTTCATCAGGTAAACTGAATGTTTAAAATATTTCAAGTGTTTGGAAGTTTCTTTATTTGATTTACTGTTTATTCATGTTTTATTCGTTGATGGTGGCTTGCAGGATCTCTGCAGATTACGTTGATGAAGCCGTCGATATCCGCGCAGCTGTTCACTTCCAGTCATTTCTTCCACCGCGACAGACCAGATCTCCTCCAACTCTGTGATGCTTCCGTCTGAAGTGGACTCATTTTCTGAATTTTCAATGTTCTTGTGCTAATGTAACAGACAGCTGTCATTTATCAGTGTTGTTTTGTGTTGAGACGGGACGTTTGATTTGGAGAAGGAGGCGTTTGGAGCTCTGTTTACATTCTCCTTTGGTTTCTGCGCATGTCAGAGATGTGATGTAAGGTGGCGAAAGGGCTTCTGGGAAATGAAAGGCAAAATAAAGTGACGGACCTGATAAACATGCATTTCCTAGCTCTTTATTTACATATGAAACTCCACACTACCGACACCGAACCAGGAAATAATTTGGTTTTGAATGTCTAAAAGGTTCAGAATTTCTTTGTTTTTAACACCGATCTGGAAATAAATCTTAACAAGATACTCCACGTCGGCTCTGATAAACAGACTCATTTGGGTTTGTTTCTCATTAACGTGAATTTACGACTTTTAATCTCGTAAATCTACGAGATTAAAAGTCGTAAATATAGCCTATGACTTTTAAGGTCATAAATATACGACTATATTCTCGTAATTTAACAGTTACGACTTTTTTCTCGTAAATTTACGAGAAAAAAAGTCGTAACATTACTTTTTTTTTTTTTTTTGGGGTGGCCCTAATATTACGTCGTAGGTTTGCTTGCTCAAGTTCAATTGTTTTTTTTGTGCAACTTTAAACACAAAAATATGTCCAAATATTTTATTGCAACTTTGTTAGACTACAGAGTAGTTTGTGCACGTACCACATTCTGTTGTTTGTGCTGTAAAAAAGCACCAATAAGACAATGTTTTTCTTCGAAAATATAACATTTTTCAAGTTTAAGTCGTTTTGTTTGCCATGGCTTCCTTTTGTAACATGGTGGTCACTGTTGTAATCACAGATTGGACTGGAATTATCGACACATTTGCAGTCAGTGAGACTGCAACAACATCAGGAGAATCAGTGTAAGTAAATACAGTTGAATGGCTCAATCCGAATTCTGCTCTTCTCCCTACCTCTACACTTATCCCTCCAAATGGGGGGTATGGAAAAATAGGGTCTCCAAATTCAGATGTCACTTCGATGATTTCTTCAATAGTTGTCGGTCAGCTGCGTTAGCGCGGAGCTTTCAACACTCGAATATACATAAAAAAACTACTGTTTTGTAACTTTAAGAAGTCATTTTAAAGCAAGAAGTCATTACTTACATTAAAATGTAAACTTCTGTGCTTAAGAGCTGAAGAAAAGCACTTCTATGAAGTGATTTTTGAGCCACCATATTGTAAGCAAAAGTCACAGTTTTGAGATCAAAATGTTCTAAATTCCAAACAAAATGTAAAGTGCTAAGAACAAAAACTCATAATTTACAAATAAATATATGTAATATTCGCTTGTAATTTTTTTTGCTTTAAAAAAACAAAACAAAATCAAAAATAGGGTGAAAGCGAGATGAGACACAACGCATGTAAAAACATTTGTGCTGCAATCACAAAAATGTGTAACACATTGAAGTGACAGAACATCATCGTACAGGTGATGAAGATGATGCTCGTCTTATGAAGAGCGCTGTAACTGCTGTAATAAATGAATGTTCTTTTCTGTGGAATAATTAGTATTTCACAGAGGAAATGAAGCTCATCATCAGAACCATTTAGGTGATGACAAAGGAAGAGTTCTGGAATCGTGCCAAAGGTATTTATGTGTTTCCTGTCAGCTTTTGTAACCAAACCATTGCATTTAAAGCGCTGACATCACCAAACCTCAGACAGACACAAAAACCCCTTAGAGAATGAATCTTTTGTTCTGTGACCAAAACAGGAGTTTATTCTTTTGATTCTAACCAATCACCCTCTTTTAATCTTCACCTTGGTGTCATTTCTGAGTTTCTACTCTCCCTTGTCGCAGCGTTTGTCTGACAGGTGACTCTCAGAAGAACTCTGCCTTTCTGAAAACATTGCTGGGTCACAGTTTCCAGATCCTATCTCGGTAAACTCACAACCGGCAGCGAAATAAAAAACGAGCAGAGCTTTTTACACACATACACACACACTGGATGACGTGAATACTTTAAAACAAAAATAATAACACACATGATTGACCAGTACAGTGAGCAGATAGTGCTGTTGTGGACCGTGTTCAGGCAGGACCTGTACTCGGATGACTAGTATGTGCTTCATTTTCTGCAATTTGCAGGTGATGAGCAAAGACCCGACCTGCAGGACTGAGGTCACGAACGGGCTAAGCTCTGACTCAGGCTGTCATAACGGCTGTTTGATGGTGTTTCTGTGCAACTTTTTACCAGTATCTTAAATGAAACAAAATTGATTCTCACTGCAAAGAATCTACATCAGGGGTGTCAAACTCAATCGCATAAGGAGCCAAAATCCAAAACGGACCTTAGGTCACGGACTGAACAGGATAAACATTTATTGAACACTCTAAAACCACATTTTTAAAACTTTAAAACCGTAACTTTTTACCATAATTATGAACTAGATATAAAGCATTACCTGTGATAATGCTAGTGTGAATGCTGTAAGAGGAATTTGCTGCTGAAGATGCTGAAAGGCAGCTGAAATATTAGCTAAATGCCAAGTTGAAACAATAAAACAATAGAAAGAAATCCTAAATTAACCAAAACAACAAGCATATAAATATTAGCTTAACTCCAAAACAGCCTAAAAAACTAAAAAAAAAACAAAAAAACTTAGGTTAGCCAAAGAGCTAGCATGTAGGTGAAACATTAAACTCCAAAATGGACTAATTTTTTTTTTAAAGCCAAAATTAAAAAAATCAGCTAGAATGTAGCCGAATTTTAGCTAAGCTCCAAAAAAAACCCTAGAAAATCTTATTAAATGCCAAAATAGTCCAAAAAGCTATTAGAATGCCAATTTTCAAAACTTTAGAACAGTAACGTTTTAACATAATTATGAATAAGTCAAGTCAAGTCAGCTTTATTGTCAAATATGCTGAAAATCCAAGATAAACAGCACAGATGAAATTCCTTTCCTCTCATAACAAACAGCAATAATTACAACAATAAGCGCAAAATAAATAAATAAATAAATAATAAAAAGGCAGGAACATTATTCCAGAATAAATCAACTTAAAACGTAAATAACTTTTAATATTTTACTCTTTATAAAAATATATTTTGTCAAAATTATTCAATTTAGAAATGAGCGCAAGATAACATCGGGACATAATAACAATAAAATAAAATGATCTGGAGGGCCGGATAGAATTATCAGGAGGGCCGGTTCCGAGCCCCGGGCCTTGACTTTGACACAGGTGTTTACGCAAAAAATAGTTAAATCTCCATTTATCTAAAGTATTTCTAACAAATTAAACTAGGAAGCCAAATAATTCACTCTATGGGATCTTTGGGTCAGCATGTTTACAGGTTTGTTCACTTGTGTGCATTCTGAAAATAGAATAAATAACACCGATAACACTTCTTCTAGCACATTAAAGGCTGCGGGAAATGCCATCCAGATAGTAACTCCAATATTTGTGATTCCAAACCAAATTACAAAATGCTATCTTCCTTTAATCAACAGTGTTAATGTCAAATGTAGATTACATGGATGTAATCACCTTCTCCTGACGCTGCAGCACCATTTGAAAATACTCTTTTGTCTGCTGGCCCTTCGGCATCCGGTGTGCATGTCACTGGAGCTCCCTGACAGAGCAGCTCTGCATGGGGAAGCCTCTCAGATGCGACTCTCCACCGTCTTGTACAATATTTAGATCCCAAACCTAAAAACAAGTGTTCAGATGAACAGTTGGACTTGTGTCTGAAAGCCTAACAAAGCACTGACCCCTCACCCTTGCAGTTTCAGATCAGTTTGATTTATACACAAAAATTACACACAAAAAAAAAATTTTTAATGCAGAAAATGTTGTAACATGTAAACTGTTTCAAAGATTGTGGTTTATTGCCTGTAATGCTTAAAGTCCCCCTATGACTATTTTTTATTAAAAAAAAAACTTTCCCAGTAGTATTTAATTATGATTTGGAAGTTTTTAACCGAAATCCCACAACCTAAATGTCTTAAAAAGCCGTTTTTCTGGAGCCGATCAGAGTAGCCTCATCCTTGTCCTTAACTATGAAATCACCATGTTCCATTAAAAAATTGTTTCTAAATGAGATAAATCAATAATAAATACAGGAAAATACCATTTGGACTGAGGTAAGATTATTTTACTATAATGTAGAAAACGACCATCACAGTGGACAACACATCAAAACTGATCAGAGGACCTCCACCACCACTTCCTTACAAGTGATTTGGTTTTGGGCATCTGGGATCTGCCCTTTCAGGGAGGGGTTGTGAGGATTGTGGACTTTGGTTTTGGTTTTTGTCAGTTGTGTTATAGGTTTTGGTCATACTCTGTTTTGAATTGTTTCTCCGTCACATCAGATCCAGGTTTATCCAGATTCACAGCTGTTTTCATTTCAGGTAACTACTATCAGTCTATTTAGGTCTCTGGTTTTCAGTTCTTCCTCTTCAGATCATCTGTTCTGTTCGGTCACCATTTTGGCCTTCTTGGGTTTTTGTCATGTTTTGGTTCATTTATGGAATATTTTACAATCCTGTCGCATAGCCTGGTCTCCTGCGTTTGGGTTCACCATTCCTGGGTCCAATGTGTGAAAACACTTCACTGATCGAAGTCATGTGACCATATAGTGAGGTAGAATGTTCTGGATTATTCTGATGTAGAAAAACAACAGTGGGCTGAACTTTATCAAACTGAAATGTGAATGGATTTGACATTCATTCATGTTTGTTTGTACACATATTGTATTACATTTATTATCTTGAAGAAATACAAGGAATCTGGAAAACTTCACCTGCACTGTTCAGTAGCAGGTATTTGTTTCTGAGTCACAATGGTGGAAAATTGGGATAAATATGTTCTGGATCAATTTTAGGTCAGAGAATCGGATCAGCAACCATAAATTATGATATATATCAAATTGTTGCAAAAATAAATCGTTAAACTCGTATCTGTAACAAAAGAAGTGCACAACAAAGACTGGCTTCTCTTTTTAACTCAGGTATTCACACAAATCTCATTGACTAGACTCAATACATCGTCCTTATGCTCTCTGGATTTAAATTCACTCCCACTTGCAGGACATTTTTCTGTTTTCAAATTAAAACCATAAGTCTGTAAGCATGAAACTCTCTACATTTACCCAACACCCATGAGTTTCACCTGATTTACCACTACAGCAGAGCCTTCATACGATCATCTTTAAGTCAATGATGTCAGGTCCATGAAATAAGCTTCGCTGATGCCGCTGTCAGCCGCAGCAAGGGAGCACGAATGATGAATGATGGTGACAGAGAGTGTCACACTGCCAAACTGGGAAATCCAACTTGGTTTCTGCACAATAACTTTAGACACCGGAGCTGCACCTCGAGGCATTGTGAACAGAGCACTTAATCCCTGACTCTCATCTTCATCACATGTCTGACGCACAGCTTTGACACTTGCTTGACTCCTCAGTGTGTTACGATAACACAACATCTCCCTATGCAGTCTCAGAGGAGCGACAAAGCAGTGTGTGCAGGAAAAATGACTAATGCTTCAGTCACACATACCGTACGTTCACCCTTGAAGATCATATAAAGTTACTAGATATTAGATCGTGGCTTGGCAATTACATTTACATTTTTTAATGGACTCTTTCTAACTTTTTTTGTTGTTGTTGCAAAACAATCCAATCAAATTGTTTAAAATTATACTCAATCCCAGTAGTTTTAACAATGATACTGCAGTTACTTAAACTGGCATTTTTATAACTCCCACTAGAGCAGAGGTCTGTGACTGCAGCTCTGGAGCCACATGTGGCTCTTTTATCCCTTTATTGTGGCTGTTTAGCTCCAATGAAAAATGCTAACAGTTGAATAAATAATAGATTAGTTATTAAAGATTTGTCATTTCTGCTAAGATTTTAATATATCAAACAGCTAAGCAAAAAAATAATAATAATTTACAGTAGAAACTCTGTTGAAATGTTCTTTATTTTTATGTTTTTAATTTATAGTTAGTCAAATAAAAGTTTTCTCATTTTGGTAAATCATACTAAAGTGGTTAAAGTTTTGAACAAATGCAGCTTAAAATGACTGTCTTGCCTTTTTAAGTCAACTAAAGCTGCTGCAGCAGGACGACCTTTTTTGATACAGGGTGGGTTTTATTTTGAAAGGAACTAGCGTGTTCTTCTGTCAAAAGCAAAATATGTTACAACTGTTTTATATATCAACATATAGGCACTGTTGTAATTTAATTATTGAGATATTTAAAAGCTACATTTATAAATAAATGTTTCATTACCAAAAAAGCATAAATATTGTGTATTTTGTATATGATTAAGTGGGACTATGTGACTCTCATTGGGTTCTGGTCTGTCAAAAATAGATCAAATGGCTCTTAGCGCTAAAGGTTGCAGAACCATTTACTAGAATATATTTAGAGTTATTCTACTTATTTGTACAATTTCATGCTACTCTGTGTTGTATAAGCTATCAGTTTTATTGTAAGTTTTATTAGACTTTAACAATAAAATGTTAACTTTGCATTATTCGTACTATGTTATACAATGACATATTTAAATAATAAGGATTTTCTTCCCCCCTTTTTCACTGACATACCCAAATTCACAGAATATGTCATTACTCAAAATCACAAACTATATGGGAACTATATAAGAAAATGGAACAAAGACGAAGCAGCAAACAGCAGAATCTAGACATATAAATGTTTAAGATTAAATGTTTTTAAATACCCAAAGAAAAATGATTAAGTAATAAAAACAATTAGAAAAAAGTAACAAGGAAAAAACTGCATTATTTTATATAAACAGATTAATAATTCAAGAGTTTTAATGGAATCCTTACTTTCAAATTTTTTATTTCATTTTGAAAAACAAAAAAATTTGGGGCCCTGCTTAAAAAAAAGTAAAACATATTTATGAATAAAAAATACTCCTAAAAGGATATTAGTGTTGATTAGAAATCGTCTTTGTACATATAATCAAATTTAATGTTATCATACATAAATAAAAGGATATTGTTTTTGTTGAAAACCTAACTAAAATATCATCCAATTACAAAAAAAAAAAAAAATGTTTTGGGATTTTTACAGAAAGGACAAGATTTTACCAAAAAACGTAATTTCGCACTGGGTGAGTTCTTTTTAAATACAATAATGAAAAAATAAATTCTGACTGAAAGGGTGAAAGTTTGATCTGTCAGGGACATTCTAATTAATTACATTTCATCTATTTATTATTTACACTTTGATTCTGTAAATGCAAACATCGTTGAT
This sequence comes from Oryzias melastigma, assembly GCF_002922805.2. Taxonomy (NCBI): domain Eukaryota; kingdom Metazoa; phylum Chordata; class Actinopteri; order Beloniformes; family Adrianichthyidae; genus Oryzias; species Oryzias melastigma. The sequence continues at coordinate 28,671,308 of NC_050515.1, read as the reverse complement.
GAGTTGAAAGGCAACTTTGGAAGATATAACTTAGGAATATTGTAAATATTTTCTGGTGGCTTTGAGAACTCCAGAATATTCTGTTAAAGTGTATTCCAAATTGTATTTGGTTTTCAAAGCAAAAAAGTACCATTTGTGTCAATCAGGTGGACAAAAGCCCAAACTCCTTTGTCCATCCAGTTTTTATAAAACATATTTTTTGTAAGGAAAAACTTGAGAAACGTTGTGGGTGAACGGAAGTTATGAGCATGAATCATTTTCCAGTAAAGAAAGGCCTGCTTGTGAAATACGGAAAGCTTCATTGGTAGTTTAGGAAACCTTTTATTAAAACAACTAATCATGACAAAACATGGCTTAACATTCAATGAATTAACAAACAAACAAAAGTATTAATTAATACTGCTAGAAGGAGCAAATACGAAACAACATATAATAGTAAATCAAAATAATTTGAAATTTAGTGAGGTAAAGTTTATTTTTTCAGGGTTATATCAGGTAGATGTTTTTTTTTAATCTCAGATAGCTTTTATTTAACTGTTAAAGAACTTAAAGAAAAATAAAATGAAATGAGACAGATTAAAACATAGAAAGAAAAGCAAAACAAAACAAATAGGCTATTTTTAAGATATACTTAGGGGTCAAAGTTTGGCTTTGAAAATACTGTAGTTTATTTCAAGCAATCAAAGTAAAAAATAATGCATAAACAAACAACAGAAGTACAGATCTACACAGAGAAATATGAAACTGATATCAGAAAAATTGACTGGAATATACATAGCATCCGCAAGTAGATAATTTTTACTTTTAATCATAAATCGACATAATTGCTCGTTTGCATACAGTACACGATAAAAGAAACTATTAAATATTAAAAAGAAACTATTAAATAATAGGTCTGACCAAAGGAGTCCAGTAGATCGCTTCTAGGGGAATAGCAGGAAGTGAGCTTGTATAAACCCACCCTGTTGGCTTTACTTAACTTTTTTATTCATTCATTCATCTTCTTGCCCGCTTCTTCCCTTTTGGGGTCGCGGAGGTGCTGGAACCTAACCCGGCTTGGTGTCCCTCCAGATCAACCGGTGTGTGCTCAACAGGACAACTCCAACTTCCATTTGTGCCTGTTGACATTTCAGAGCACATCATGCTAATAAGTCTTCTTGCTAACATAAAAAAATCTATTATAAACAGCTTAAAATCACCAAAGGAAGACATAGTTTTATAATCATAACCCCAACATTGACTTTCATACCGGTATGTTTTAGAAATTTCAAATCGATCAAATGTATTATTATTATTAAGCTGTGTGTTTGTGTCAGGCTAACATTTTGGCTAATGTACAACAAAACTACCTCGTCATCACCGTCATACAGTCAGACTCCTCTTCGCGTAGTTACTAAAGTCTCATACATCCAGGAGTCCATTTGTCCACGAAAATCTGTCCGTTTTTAATGCTGAAAAAATATTCGCAGGTTAGCTCTTCCGGTACCCGGAAGCAAGACCGGTACCACGCATGCGCGGGAGACGTCACTTCTGCTAAAACGGTTTGTTTACGATGGTTGCTGTTTTTTCTTTTTCTGTGACAGACCATGGCCTCAGAAAGACGCACCCGCTGAATTTGGACAGCCATAGCATAGGTATGCCCTACGTCTATCACGCCGTATGTCAAAGGATTTCCAATCCATTATTGTACGACACCGTTTCCCAGCATGCACTGCGGCTGAAAATGTATCTTTTTAAAAGAAAAAAGAAAAGAAAAACCCTTTTTGTATTCTCCATGTAGTTGTATTTTTACTTGTCTTCATATTTTATTTACAAGTAACGTTTAAAATTTAACTTTGTCAAAGCACACTAAAATGAATTAGAGTTGAAACCTCTAGTTTACACGGTGGTCAAATGGCAGGGTATAAAAGGCGATCGGCGACAATGCGTTATTGGATCAGTCAGGTAGTGTGTAGTGTCTGGGGGCCTCACTGCTTGCAGCATGGCCGCTAGTGCTGCAAGTAAGCGGAATGAGTATCCCAATGCAACCTAGGTGCTAAGGTATATGACACAAGAACAAATGGCACATACACTTCACATTGCACAACACTGATGATGCAATATACAGACGTCATAAACATCAAAGGATAATGAATGCACCCCCTTAGCACTGAGCGCCATTGCTGATTCCTTAGTCAACAGGCATTGCATGCTGCCAGACTGGTCCGGAGCAGGGCTGACTAGCCAGTGCTTTTTCTCAATCCATGTATCATTCATTTAAATACTTAAAATCGGAAATGAAAAACCAACCGTTTTTTTGTTTTTCGATTCAAAATCCAGAACGAAAATCAGATAACAGGACTTCGATTTCGTTTTCCGTAATCTCATTTTGACACGGGTTTGATTTGTGACCGTAAAAGGAAAATCAGAGTGAACCTGGGGTTCACCCTGGAAAGGTCACCAGTCTGTCACAGGGCCTAAATCACATACATACATGCAATTTAGAGTCACCAATGAACCTATGAAGCGTGTTTTTGGACAGTGGGAGGAAGCCAGAGTCCCCAGTGAAAACCCACACATGCACAGGGAGAACATGCAAACTCCACACAGAAAGGTCCCAGTTGATGTTTTTCAGATTCCCCAGACAGTACTTGAACCAGGGCTTTCATACTGTGAGGCAAGAGCACTAACCACTGCTCCACCGTGCAACCCACTTTTTATTTTGTTTTATTTTCTTTACATAAATTAACATTATCTACTTCTGAACTTCTAATCAGTTATAATTATACTTTACCAACACAGATTCTGGCCATTAATAAATCCAGAGGTATCACATGACAAAAATGAAGTACAAACTAATTAAGTAGAAATTTTCAAAAATCACTATAGCATATTCCGTACAGTTCGAGTAGAAACGATAAGTGCATATTGCCATTAAAAAAGGAAAGTAAGAGGAAAGTAATAACATTATGTTTATATACCTCTCTATATATTCCCCATGCACAAAAAATCCTATTCATTTGATTTTTTTCAAGGGTTTGATGTATGTTGGATGTCAGTTTTTATTTTTATTTTATTTTGTTTTATTTTATTTTATTTTTTTCTAGCTGGAGTTGAGTGTCGCTTGAATCTGACGTAAGCAGGGTCACATGACACTCCCTGCTGAAAGCCAGGAAGTGTTTGGGCGGAGCTTTGAAGGGCTGATGAAAATAAGGTAAAGAGCCAAATTCTTGAAAAGTGTTTTAAATGTTTTTCAGATGGTATTTAATCGGCATAACAAATTGTTTATGCTAATGGTTTGTGTCGGTGCAACGAAGACATTTAATTCTTCTTTGATAACTAGCAATGCTGTGGCTAAAACCACTAGCTTGCGCTGTTAGCAAGATCGTTAGCCGTCGTTTAGCTAACCCTTTAAAATGAATTATGGACAGAACTCTGGAACTTCTCCGGTTTGTTATGGTCTTATCTTAGGTGTCCTTCTCCACATTTCAACTATTCGTAAAACAAAAATATCTGTTATTTATTGGTTTGTTAAGAGAAAACAAATTCTAGTTACAGATTCAGAAAAGAGAACCAAATAATCAAAACACAGAGAGAAGGTGCGTTTGCTTCTCTAGTATGTTTGGCATTCAGTCTAAATTTATTTCATTATATTATTAACTTTTGATTATTTTATAAAAACCTTTTATAAATGCAGCTCCAACAGTTGGACAGTAATTGTTCTGCTTATCTGTTTCCATGTGTTTTCATACATTAAGATGAAACGGTTGATGAACTTTATTGTCACAAGAACCCATTAGCAATTATTTTGTCTACAACAATAGTTTTAATGGGTATCACAGGCTAAATTCTTAATTACTAGATTCACAATTTATTTAAATGCATAACAATAATAAGTGATAACAATATAAAAACTAAAATATCTGTTATTGTTGTACTTAATACGTTCATTTCAAAATTAATTTTGTTTATTCTTACCATTATTTGTATAACCAGGGACGTAAACAGGATAAAGCTGGAACTAACAGAAAAAGTGTCTTTGCCAAAAAAAGAGGGACTTTAGGTTTACATTTTTTTTCTAATTATTTGTGACCAAAAGTAAAATTTTGCCTTTATTGCAGTTAAAACTGCAGCAGTGAGCAAGTTGACTCACGTTTTAGTGGCCAACATGAATTTCCATCAGTTTTTGTGCTAGTTGTATGCAAGCATGTGCAAACAACATCAGCAGAAATTCAAATTTTAATAATTCTATAATGCATTTGCTGGAAAAAAATATTTTTTAAGGGGAGTACATTTAAAAACAAACATTTTAATCTAACTTGAAATGAAAGCATGTTAGTGAAATGAATGATGTTATAACTGATTCTATTAAGTTTTAAAGATTAGTTTAAAGTGGAATGAAATTAAACTTTAAAAAAAGACATTATAGAATCATTAAATGCTTTAATGGTTTTTTATCTTATTGAAATTTGGGGTACAACTTATAAAACATACTAATCCAATTTACATATTTCTAAAATAAGTGATAAGAATTATCACAAAAAGTATTTATAGGGACCCGAAATTAAAAACTAAAAACGCTACAATAAAATCAAGTTTTAAAAATGCATTAAAAACAGTTTAATCATGACTACAAATCTATCTAGGATCAATAAAAACTACTCATCCCGAGGTATGGTGTTTATTTCACCTTGGTTGATGTTTGTTATTGTGCATTTTTGTTCTATCTTTCCCAATCTTCTCTTTTTGTATACCAAAGTGGCAGAATGTTTATTTTTCTTTTTTACTGATTGATTTATTGATGTTAAAGGGGCAGATACTATACTTTTTCTTCTATCTGTCCCCTTTTCGTTTTTTCGTTTTTGTTTCCATCATGTTTGAGTTCACAACTCAAGGTTGCATTGTATGTTTTTCCTTTTATTGAATAAAAATGAAAGTGACATAAAAAAGTATCATATTTTCATAAGAAAGCTACTTATCTCTTAATTATGTCTGTAAAATGTCTTTCTTTAGTTCAAATTAAGTGTTAAGTAAAAAAAACGGTTTTCACAACCAAACAAAATTATTTTCATCAATGAATCAATATTTATTGAATCAGGTCAAATCTTATTAAATTGTTATTTAGTGTTTTGGAAGTGATGGTCAGCTCCACTCTTATCACAGATATGCAGTTCCAAAATTCAAGCAAGATGAATGTTCTTTCAAATTCAGGTTGGTTTCTGAACAAATTTATACATATAATTTCAGATATGGTGCATCTGGAAAATGTTTTTTTTTCCTATTTGATATGTTAACATGATGTTTCAGTCTGTGGTAATAAGTGATTGTTTAATTGTTCTCTTTCTGTTGGAGATGCTACTAGTGCTGCCACAAACGATTATTTTAATAGTCACCGACTAATCACCGACTATTTTTTCCGATTAGTCGACTAATAAGGTCATGCAAAAAACTGGATGTTACAGCACACATCTTAACCATCATTAGCTTTTAACTAACTAAAAACTAGATATATAGCATTACCTGTGATAATGCTAGTGTGAGTGCTGTAAGCTAAATTTGGCAGCTGAAGTTAATTGCTGAAAACGCTCAAGCTGATAGCTAAAATTCTAGTTAAATGCTAAATTAGCTTAGGAAACTGAAAAATTCCTAAGTTAGCCAAAACAGCTAGTATGTTGCTGAAATATTAGCTAAACTTCAAAATAGCCTAAAAAGTAAAAAAGTCCTAAATTAGTCAAAACAGCTAGCATTTAGATGAAAAATTAGCTAAACTTCAAAATAGCCTAAAAAGCTGATGAAGAGCCTAAATTTGCCAAAACTGCTAACTTGTAGCTTAAATATTAGCTAAACTTCAAAATAGCCTAAAAACACCTTAATCAATGCCAAAATAGTCCAAAAAACTAGCAGAATGCTATCATAACTTTCACCTGTACTACACTCTGACTCCATTTAATATAAAGTAACGACTAATCGACTGTTAAATTAGTCATCGACCATTTTTAATAGTCGATTAGTCGTCGATTAGTCGACTCATCGTGGCAGCCCTAGATGCTACCTGAAGTAAAAGATGCTGATGAGACTGTGATTATATGCATCCCTTATGCTGCATCTGTTCTGTGTGACAGTGTCCATCCACCATGACAGCCATCAAACACGCTCTCCAGAGGGACATCTTCACTCCAAACGACGAGCGCCTCCTTGGCATTGTTAATGTGTGCAAGGCTGGGAAGAAGAAGAAGAACTGTTTCTTGTGTGCCACAGGTACCTCTATGACTATATGGTTGTCGGCATTTCTTTATGGAGAATAATGTTTCCCTTTTTTGTTTTCTAGTTACCACGGAGAGACCAGTTCAGGTTAAAGTCGTAAAGGTGAAAAAATCTGACAAAGGAGACTTTTACAAGAGACAACAAACTTGGGAGCTCAGAGATCTGACAGTAGTAGATGCCAAAGATGCCAGCAAGGTGAGAGAATACCATTTACTTCCATTGAGTTTGTTTAATCCACGGCAGTGCTGATGTGTTGCCCCTCTGCTTTAGGAAAACCCTGAATTTGACCTGCATTTTGAGAAGGTCTATCGATGGTTGGCTAGTAGTACAGCGGAGAAAAACTCCTTTATTTCCTGCATTTGGAAGCTGAACCAGCGTTACCTGAGGAAGAAGGTGGAGTTTGTGAATGTCAGTTCTCAGCTGCTGGAAGGTGCGTGAATCCTCAGGCCTCACTACGTCTTCATCATTTTGTCGACAATGAAACCTAACATTTTTTCACAAACACTTTTTTTGGTTTTAGAAGTAGACATATACTTTCTCCAAACAATTACCAGAATTATAAAGTTAGGTCAGAAAAATGACCAGTGTTCTCTGTTCTGAGGTTAGCATCCAGAATAGCAAACCTTTGAGCAGCTAATGTCTCCAACTACTGGAGCAAATGCTGCCCAATTTGATTTTAGCAGAACCAAACTTCATCAGTGAAATATTCCACCAGCTAAACAGTTAGCATAGTGAGGAGGAGCGTGTAGCTAAAGCTATGATCAGGTCTGATGCTGTTCCAGTCATTCAGAATATTTAAATCCCACGTGTCAAATTTGACACAATATATTTTTACAGAGAGTAAAATATTGAAAGTTATTTAAGATTTAAATTGATTTATTCTGGGATAATACCGCCTTTTTATTATTCATATGTATTTTAAAAAATTACGGGTTTAAAGTTTTAAAAATTGGCATTCTGCTAGCTTTTTGAACTATTTTAGCATTTACTAAGATTTTTTTAAGATGTTTTGGAGTATAGCAAATATTTCAGCAACATGCTAGCCGTTTTGGCTAATTTAGACTTTTTTTCTTTTTTTGTTATTTTGGCTGTTTCTGAGTTGAGCTAATATTTCAGCTACACGCTAGCCTTTTTGACTAACTTAGATTTTTTCTATTTTTTTGGCTATTTTGAAGTTTAGCTATTTTTTTCAGTCACATGCTAGCTGTTTAGGCTAACTTAAGTTTTTGTTGTTAGTTTTTTAGGAAAAAACAGCTAGTGTGTAGCTGAAGTATTAGCTTAACTCCAAAACAGCCTAAAAAACTAAAACAAAAAAAGCCCAAATTAGCTAAAATGGCTAGCATGTAGCTGAAATATTAGCTAAACTCTAAAACAGTCCTAAAAGATCGTAGTAAATGTCAAAATAGTCCAAAAATCTAGCAGAATGACAATTTTTAAAACTTTAAAACTGTAACTTTTTAACATAATTATGAATAATAAAAAGGCAGGAATATTATTCCAGAATAAATCAAGTTAAACCTTAAAGAACTTTTAATATTTTACTCTCAATAAAAATATATTTTGTCAAAACGATAGAAGTTAGAAATAAGCGCAAGATAACATTGTGCCATTAATAACAATAAAATAAAATGATCTGGCGGGCCGGATAGAATTACCCAGAAGGCCGGATCCGGCCCCCGGGCCTTGACTTTGACACATATGTTATATTTTCATGAGTTAAACAAGTTTATTTTGATTTGGCAACAACTAACAGACAGCACTTTTAAAGCCTCATTTATAGAGGTCAACAGCCAAAAAAAGGTTGATTTAGGGTTTGGTTACCCTTTAACCTGCTTCATGTTGACGATTCAGATTCCCTATTAATCTAGTTTGAGACTTTTCTATAGAGGTAGACTATAAGTTTGAAAAATGTTGGACGTCATTGCTCCTCTTCACTCACCACTAGAACTGATACTGAGGTATGATACTGTTATTTGAGCAACACTGAATTTCTTTGTGGCTACTCAGTTTTGTAGGGAAAATGTCTAAAAGTTAAAAGGTGAATAAGATAAAGTTGGCAATAGCAGATCTTAAAATAATGAAATAGCTTTGTACCAGAAACATACTCTGACCTGGACACTCTTTGCCTTCTGTACTGCTGCTGTTTAGCAATATTGATGTTTAGTTTAGCAGTTATTGAATGAAATTACACATTTTATACTGAGATGTTCTGACATTCTCATCTATTAATTTGAAAGACTTTTCTATAGGTTGATTTTCAGTTTTTTGTGTGCAAATAACACAATTTTATTGTAAAATTTGTCTCGTTTTATGTCGATTTATTGTATTGAGTCAAATCAGTAATTTTTTTTTCAGACCAAAACTTTCTAAATGTGAAAAAATTAAAGAACTTATCCATAGTTCTGTAGAATTGGTTCTTTATGATATTTTCAAAAACTCTCAATGTTGCCGTTTTTTTCATCTGAATTTAATTCTGATTATATTTTATTTTTGCATGACTGCATTATTTATTTTTGTTATTTTTCAGGATGTCTGAAGAAAATTCTTCTCTTTTGTATCTTGCTTTGTGGTATTTTTTTCTGTGTTAAATTCTTCTTTATTCTCTCTCTAAAACTTTCTCTGGCCAGAACTTCCTAAAGCGGAAGGTCGGTAGGACAAATTCCCTGCTCCCTTTTCTGTCGCATTTCCATGACTTCACTGCCATTTCCTTCAGACTCATGTCCTCCTGACTCCTCTCATTTCAGTTATGTCATTAAATCTGGGGGATCTGTATTATTTTTTGCTCTAAAACATCTTGTAGGCCATGAAAACATAATTTTAACTTCAGTTTGGTTAATAGAATTATTTAGAGGCATCAGTTCATTAATGCATCATCAAGTTTTCCTCACATCTCTAGTCCTAGTCACATCTGCCCTTACAGGTGGATATGGGCTGTCTGCAGGGAGGGGGGCGGGCCAACCTGTACAGGGCACAGGTGGAAATTTAAAAACTGTAGACCAAAAATGACAGTAGTATGTACCTGAAGAGAACTGGAAGACACGCATGCTGTTGTCTACGACCCTCTACGGTCAGGATGTCAAACTCAATCACACAAGGGGCCAAAATCCAAAACACACCTGAGGTCGCGGGCCGAACAGGATAAACATTTATTGAACACTATAAAACTACATTTTTAAAACTTTAAAAACCTAACTTTTTATATACATAAATCTAAATACAAATGCTATATATATATATAGCATTTGTATTTAGATTTATATAGCATTACCTGTGATAATACTAGTGTGAATGCTGTAAGCTGAATTTGGCTGCTGAAGATACTAGTGATAATAGCGAAAGATGCTGAAATTAATAGCTAAAAACGCTGAAGCTAACAGCTGAAAATGCTGAAGCTGATAGCCAGCTAACATGTCAGCTAAATGCCAAATTAGCCTAAAAAAAAACGTAGGTTAGCCAAAACAACTAGCATGTTACTGAAAAATAGCTAAACTTCCTCGATAGCCTAGTAAACAGAAAAAAGCCTAAATTAGCCAAAATAGCTAGTGTTCAAATATTAGCTTAACTCCAAAACAGCCTAAAAAACTTTTTTTAAAAGCCTAAATTAGTCATACAACTAGCATATTGTGAAATATTACCTAAACTCCAAAACCACCCTAAAAAAATTGGTAGTAAAACTAGCATAATGCCAATTTTTAAAACTTTAAAATCGTAACTTTTTGACATAACTATGAATACTAAAAAGGCAGAAATATTATTCAGAATAAATCAATTGAAACCTTAAATAACTTTCAATATTTTAATTTACATAAAAATAGATTTTTTCCAAATTATACAAGACATTATACATCAGACCATTAATAACAATAAAATAAAATGATCTGGATTGACAGATAGAATTACCCAGAGGGCCGGATCCGGCCCCTGGGCCTTGACTTCGCCACATGTGCTCTACGGCCCGGACAACCCAAAACCCTGCAGCACCTGTACGGGACGTCCCCCATATGGGAGCATGTGACTAAGGCTCTAGTTCAGCTTCTTTGACCTTAGGAGTTACTGATTCTTTTTGCTAGTTTTATTTCATATTCAGACATTTTTACTATTTGACTTCACACCACTACATTAGGTTGTTTCCATTGTGTGATTATTTTAGTCATAGTAAACATCTTCAGAGCTAGTAGTGCACATTCAGGTGTCCAAGATCTGAGGAAACAGAAGTTTGTCCTGAGATCTCCTCATGTTTATACGACCTCATCTTGTGTTTGTTTGTTCTGTTTGTTTGTTCAGAGTCTGTGCCGAGTGGGGAGAGTCAGAGTGTTGCAGGGGGCGATGAGGACGCTTTGGATGACTACCAGGAGCTCAGCACCCGAGAGGAGCAGGACATCGAGGGCATGATGGAGATGTGCGAGTATGCCATCTCCAACGCCGAGGCTTTTGCGGAGAAGCTCTTCCAGGAGCTGCAGGTCTTAGACGGGGTGAGTAAAGCGAACAAATGGGTCAGAACCTCGTTGATCCTCTTTGTTAATGTATTCATATTGGTTCTCTCTTAGGCCAACATTCAGTCCATCATGGCGTCAGAGAAGCAGGTGAACATCCTGATGCAGCTGCTGGACGAGGCGCTCGGAGAGGTGGACACCATCGAGGGCAAACTGAGCAGCTATGAGGAGATGCTCCAGAGCGTCAAGGAGCAGATGGACCAGATCTCTCAGAGCAACCGCCTCATTCAAATCAGCAACACTAACAACGGCAAACTGCTGGATGAGATCCAGTTCTTAGTGGTAACAATCGCGTTGAATCAGTGCAGATAGTGGATACTAGAGCCATTTTGACCTTGCAGGTGTCACAGGTGGGCTTTGATTCGCTTTCTCATGCAGAATTACATGGACTTGTCCAAGGGACACATCAGAGCTCTGCAGGAGGGAGACCTCACCTCCTCCAAAGGAATAGAAGCCTGCATCAATGCCTCCGAGGCCCTTCTGCAGTGCATGAACGTCGCCCTCCGACCAGGTTAGTTCACTCCAAACTTTGTTGTCGTGACTTTGTCTTTCAGATGAAAAGTTTGACACTTTTCTCTGCTCAGGCCACGAAAAGCTGTTGTCTGTGAAACAGCAGCAGCAGATGTTCACTGATCTGAGGGACACGTTTGCCCGCCGCCTCACCAACCACCTCAACAACGTGTTTGTTCACCAGGTAACCGACTCTCTGAGTGTCCATAAAATAAAGGAAAACAGTCGGAGACGTCTAAAATGTCTCAGCTACTCTGAGCTGTGGAGCAAAATAATGAAAGAAATTGTTATTCCTTCAATTTTAATGTCGTGTTTCTATGTAAAATAGTTAAAAGTTGGAAAGATTTTTATCAGAATTAAATCTACTGTGGAGGAAAAAGTATTTGATCTGTTGCTGATTTTGTAAGTTTGGCCACTTTAAAACAAATGGACAGTCTTTTATCCTAATGGTAGAGAGACACAGGGAGAGACAGAAAATGCAAGAATGTATTTACATTTCATTGAGAGAAATTTGTACTTTTTCTTCCATCAATAGTTCTGGTTTCCACAGACTGGAAAAAAAACGAAATTGAGATTTTAAACTGTGAATCGAATCGTGGCTTTACTGAATCATTACATCACTAGTGGTGGATGGGTCTCCCAACGGGATCATGACCTAAAACATTCACCCCATCAAGGTCATGGAGTGGTCCAGCCAGTCTCTGGACCTCAGTCCTATAGAAGACCTCAGGAGAGAGCTGAAGCTCAGAGCTGCTAAGCAACAGAAAACCAAATCTGAATGATTTAAAATCATTTGCACAGAAGAGAGGACCAGAATTCCTCCTGATTTGTGCAGAAACTGATCATCAACCACAGGAAACCTCTGACCTCTGTGCTGATAATTAAGGTTTTACCAGTCTGTCCAGCAAGAGGGATCAAATACATATTTACCTCTGTGAAATACAAATAAAGTAGAATATGAATTCTTGATTTTCTTTGTGGTTTTCTATCTCTCACTGTTCAAATGAATCTACCATTAGGATGACAAGTTTGTTTTGAAGTAGACAAACCTACAAAATCAGAAAAAGATCAAACACTAACTCCTCCAGGCTCTGAAATGAACATGAAATCTGTTGAAATCAGCAAGTTCTGAGCTGTAGTTCAAGCCCATCTTCCTGTCAGAATCAGCTGGGGAATCCTGAGAGCTTTGTTCTCTCCTCGTCAACTTCCTGCGTGGCCGTTTCCTGGTCTCCTTTGTGTGGTTTCCTCCACGCTGTGTCCCGCCTTTTCTTGACTTCTAGTGTTTTTCCCTCTGAATCATCCCCCTCTGCTCTCTTTCTGTCAGTTCAACCACTTCAGTCACTTCAAAATGTCCATCCCTCAGTTCTATAGGTCCTCCTGTCTGTCACTTCCAGTGAGTACCCCCCACCCCCGCTTCCTCTTTGCTGATGTTTGAAAAGCCCTCACATCCACGCTTCAGGCATCCCTCCTCTGCCTTCCTTTACTGCATGAGGTTTGTTTTTACCATCGTAACATTTTCCACCCGAAGGAAGAGGAGTTGAAGAGGCTCCGCCCATCCTCCTTCACTAACCAGCTCGCGGGGAAGGGGGGGTCTTTCATGTCTGGCTTATGTCTCTGTCTGTGCCTGTCTGCATGTCTTACAAGAAGAGAGCTAACATGCTGATAGGGCTGGGGAGAACAAATGAGGGGGTGCTTCTTACTGCTCTGAGAGCAATTCCCAGTTTGACAGAACAACTTTGACGAATTTCTCTGGATTTCTGGATGTTTGTGAAGGAAAGTTGCTTTTGTGTACGTGGCCGAATGTTTATGTTTCTCTTTATGTTTTATTTTGAAAGGGTCACGATCAGAGCTCCACCTTGTCCCAACACACGGCCGAGCTGACCCTGCCCAAACACAGCCCCCTCCACAGGGACCTGCTGCGCTACGCCAAGCTCATGGAGTGGCTGAAGAACACCCACAGGGAGAAGTATGAGGGCCTGTCGAGGGTCAGTGCAGAAAGTCTTCATTCATGTAGAATCCAGAGTGCGTCATTTAGACTAGATACTCTATATAATGTAAGCCTATGTGCGCGTGCAGCGTAAACGACGACATCACAGCAGTAACGCTGGGCGTGCCGCGTACTCTGCGGTATACAGACATCAAGACACACATTGAGAGCTATGTAAGAGGCCTTCTCTACTGAGTTCAAGTAAAACGTTCATGCAAGGAAACAGTTGGACCTTTTTGTGTTATATTTGAGGACATGACTAAGGTTATAGTTATAGTTTTTATAAATAAAGTTGATTTGATTTATTATGGATAAAAGTCAGATTAACGCGATTGAAAAAAAAAACAATGTGTCTATAATGAATTAATCACCATAATTTCACACCCCTAGAATTTTTTTACGTGTGACCAAGCTGCTTGACATGTCAAAAAAAAGTGGGATGAGATGTAGAGAATCTAGCAGTTTTCCAAAAGAAAACTTACTTACCAGAATCAGATTACAAAAAAAGGTCAGTTTTTTTTTTTTTGTTTTGTCTTTTTCCTCTGCGGTTGGGTACCCACAGTCACACAGACTGATGCCAGAACGCAGCCCAGAGGTTGGGGACCCCTAGGGTTGGGCACCGAAATTCGGTTCCAAGTAAGAACCGTTATGATTTATGCGGTTCAACCAAAATCAAAGAAGCTGCTGCACTCGGTTCCACATTTTGGTGCTAAGTTTCATTGAAGATCTATTTGTGTTAGGAGTCAATCACTTCTACTCTGTTCAGTACTTTGAAGTTCTAGCCAGTCATTCTGCCTTTCCTGTGATAGTGGGCGGGCTCATATTGGACCGCTGACTGGGAGTGCACACGCAGTGCTTGAACGTCTGGCTGCATTTCACATGAGGTCACAGAAGTTTGACAGGTCACTGCCAATCAGGATCTCAGCTTTGAGCTTGTGACGTTTTCAGTGATCTGATCAGCGGGTAGAATATTAATCCCTCCTGTCGCAGTGCAGCGGTTTTCTGCAGTTCTCAGACTTCAGCGGAGCTCGCTCAACACGCCGCCAGGCAGACAGCTGCTGCAGGGAGTAGGAGGAGCCTGCTCGGGGCTCCTAAACTGTGATCTTTTACTTATTTATGTTTAAACAATAATTAAAAAAAAAAAGTTCCCCAATTTTTGCCCCCTCTTGGGTTAATGCGGGACAGCCTTCAAACTCAGTCACAGAGACACAGCGGAAGCGGCTGTCATGCAGACACACCCCAAGTGAGATAGAAAGCCCCGGTAACCCCGCAGACACCACGGCGTCTAGCTCATGATCACATGTTTGACAGGCGGCGAGGAGCAAATTCGCCATTCGCCGGTCTGCATCTCGGAGGTTGTGGAGCTCTGATTTAATGGAAACAGTCAGCACGGCAACAAAAAACAAAATTTTTGATCCGCAGGTCTTAACCTTGTGTCAATATGTGTCGCCTTGGGAATAAAAAAGTGTGTTGATTTGGGTAGATGTAGGGATTAATTTTTATTACTGAAGTACTGAAATTGTCACAGATTAGGAACCAAAACCAAAGAACCGCTTTGGCACCAGAACCGAAAACCCAATCAGTGCCCAACCCTAGGGACCACCGCTTTAGACGGTCAAATTCTTTAGTAGAATACTGATAATACATAGAAATGACGCTAAAGATAAAAAAAAATAAAAATAAAAAATCTTCATGGTCCACTGATTGTAAAAAGTCCCAGAGCATGATGCTGCCACCTCCATGCTTAAAGCATAGTCCCCTCAAGCATCAAAGCAGATGTTATTTAAAAAAAAGGTTGTTTTAAATAGAAACTCTGCAAGGCAGAGCTCCCCCACATATGTTCACTTCAAACTTTTTAACAATTTACAGCAAAATAATCATTTATAAACAAACACTCATTGATCATAAAGTCATCCAGAGATCGACTCACATGATTCATTCAGGGGTTTCTCGTTGCTTTTTTATGTTGACATCGTCCAGGAGGTTCAATAATTCTCACCAAAAACCAAAGGTCACTCTGTGCTGGGTTATTTTTTATTTTTTTAGGAGGGAGTCCAACGAGAAAAACGTTGCTAACTTAACTGTGCTATCTTATTTATATAATTTAGAAAGCAAAAGCTTTTATCTGACTCACCCAGCCTTTTTGTGATTGTTTCACAGCGACCATTAACCTTTAGCTAAATTACACTCCGACTCTATGAAACGTGTGCAAATGGCCTCACGTGTCTCATCAATGAATGATTGGCAACATTTGGTTTTTCTTTGAGCGTGGACATGTTTTCGCTCCCTAGCCTCGTTATTACTCTGCTAAATAATGCCGGACGCCAACAAACGATTAGCTTTTATGAAAGCGCTCAGTCTTGCTGACGATCAAAAAACCCTCATTGGAAATAATTTCTGCAGAAGTATTAAACTGAAATTCAGATTCTCAATCATTTTGGCTTTTTTCGTATGTGGTCCATGTAATTTAAACCTCATTTGTCTTTCACAGACGTATGTGGATTATATGAGTAGACTGTACGAGAGAGAAATCAAAGATTTCTTTGAAGTTGCCAAAATAAAGATGGCAGGAACGTCCAAAGAAGCAAAAAACAAGTTTGGTAAGCCCCCACCCCCCTCGCCTACCATGTTGTGTGATGTATGCTACCTATAATGAGTGCAACACTCAAGTTGATTCTTCTTTTAAAACTTTTTTTGCATCCGTCCTGTTGGCTAAATATATTTGACAGAACTTGTTTGCATTTCTAAAGTGTCCTTGTCTTGTTTTATCTCTCTTTATCTCGCACAGGCCCTTTACTCGCTCCGTTCTCGTGTTTTAATGTGTAAATTGGGGCTCTAGTTTTGGCAGGATTATCGTACAACGGTTATGAAATCGGAGCCATTTGTGTTTCCAAAGCCTCTGCTGTGCACGGCAGTATACGTGTCACGTCTAACCTCTGTGCTCACCTCCTCCATGCTGCATGTTCAAGCTAACCTGTCTGTCTCTGATGCCTGCCTTTCTAACTGGCTGCAGCCACGCTTCCGCGGAAAGAGAGCGCGCTCAAACAGGAGCCAGAAAGTAAGTACGACACTCGGATCCAGCTGTCACTCTGCTTCTCATCTCTTTGCTCTTAAAACCTTCAAACCCGTCTTTGTGTTAACCCTTTAACACTGGAGCTCCCGTGTTTATATTCTTTGATTTACCGTAACTTTTTGGTTGTTAACACAATAACTGTGTAAATGCTTAGTGAGCATTCACACTATAGTGATTCTCCTGCTCCTTGACGTATGTTTTTGGGCACCTAAAAACTCAATCACACTTTCAGCAATTTTGGTATCAAAGCATTCAGCTTTTTAGGATATTACTGCATATTTTCTTGGTATTCATAAACTTTATAGTTTTTTAAATATAGACAAAAAAGTGCTCAATGGAAAATGAATGAGAAAGTCTTTAAATTTCATAATTTTATGTAGATTAGCAACACACCTTTAAATATATTCATGGGTTTATGTTTTCATCTTTATAGTAATTTAAAAAAAATTGAGTTTAGCTTCTATTTTTAGCAACATGCTGTTTTTGGCTAATTTAGTTTACTGAGGTCTTTTTTGCTAATTTTGAGTTTAGCTAGTATTTAAGCAATAAGCTAGCTTTTTTTTTGGTTAATTGTTTTTTTTTTTTTTTGGCTAATTCGTTATCTACTGAGGTTTTTTATGCTAATTGGGAGTTTAACTAATATTTTAGCAACACGCTAAGTTTTTTGACTAATTTAATTTACTTAGGAATTTTAGGCTATTTTGTAGTTTAGCTAATATTTAAGCAATGTGTTAGCTTTTTGGCTAATTTGTTATCTACTGAGGTTTTTTATGGCCAATTTAGAGAACGGTTTTTGACTAATTTAGTTTACTGGGGATTTTGGGGCTTTTTTGGGCTATTTTAGAGTTCAGCTAGTATTTAACCAACACAATGGCTTTTTTGGCTAATTTTGCATGTACTATGGTTTTTTGGGGCTTATTTGGAGTGTTGCTCGTATTTAAGTGACACAGGCAAAATAGGCATGTATTAGGGGTTTTTAAGCAATTTTACTACAATTTTTTTCAGAAATTTAGGTCAATTTCAGCACTCTTTCATAGTTCTATACCAAAAATCCAGTCTTTTAGCAAATTTAACATTTTGCTAAAACTTTTTGCATTTTCAGCAAATCCCTTCAGCATTTAAATTAAATTGCGTCACCATTTTCAGAAAAAAGCTTCAGCAACTACCTTCAACAAAAAGCATTCACACTAGCATTATTAGAGGTAATGCAACTTTTTTAGTTCCAGTAGATTCTGAGGGAATCGACTGGAATTGCATGCTAGAATTATTGTGTTAACAGTTGAAAAGTTACAGTACATTAAAGATTTTGTGTTTGTCACCGGCGACCTCTCTGGTGTTAAAGGGTTAATACATTGCTGCACAAGCCATCACTCATAACTGTTGTGTTTTTTTGTTTTTTTTGGTGTTTGATATCTCGTGTAAAAATGATCATTTCATTCCACATTAAGTGCTCCAAAATGTGAATTATTTCACGGCTCAACATGAATTCTCTAGTATCCTCCCGTCTCACTGATGCTTCTGTTTGGTGTCTGCTGTCAGGCCTGCATGGCAGCTCTGGGAAGCTGACGGGCTCCACCTCGAGTCTGAACAAGCTCACAGTGCAGGGCTCCAACAGCCGGCGTTCCCAGTCTTCCTCGCTGCTGGATATGGGCAACATGTCCGCCTCAGACCTGGACGTGGCAGACAGGACCAAGTTTGACAAGGCAACATGTCATTAAAATGCACAATTAGAAGATTTTTGCTGGAAGCAGAGAATGAGTTGTTTGTCTGTGCAGATATTTGAGCAGGTCCTCAGTGAGCTGGAGCCGCTGTGTCTGGCAGAGCAGGATTTCATCAGCAAGTTCTTTAAGCTGCAGCAGCACCAGGCGGTTATGCCCCCTCTGGCACAGGTACAAAACAGTTTCAACTAGGGATGTTCTGATCCAATCACGGGATCGCAAAATGGGCCCGATCATGCATTTCAGACTTGATTACAGAATTGATTTAATTTGGACATTGCGCGGTGGGGTTCATATTAAGCATTGTTTTCTCCGTTTTTATAAATTTGGATTCCAGACATGTAAATGTTATCAGAAACTACTAGAGCTGTCAGGCGATTAAAATTTTTAACTCGCGATTAATCGCAAATTTACATGTGGCCTTTTTTTAAGGAAAAAAATGTGTGGTTTAGCATTTAGCAGTTCTACATTAATTATGAAAACAAGAATGACAATATTAATAGTTTTCATCAGAAATACTTTATTTTGTAACATTGTATTGAGATAAACTTTCTTAACAATAAAAGGCTGTAACATAAAATGCCTAACAAAAGCCCAAGTGCAAGTGAAGGGCATTTTAAATTCTAAACTTCAATCAACGTTCAGTAAAATAAAATAAAAAACATCAAAAATAACATTTCCATAACACTTTCATGTTCATTTTTTGTCAGGACCAAATCTTTTCCTCCTCTGCTGAACTACAGTAATAAATGAAATAGAGATTTATCATTTCCAATGAACTTTTGTTTTTTAAAACCTTAAAGACTGAGAAAAGCGGGATACTCTGTGGATAGTTTGACAGTCTGTTACTGCCGCCGCGTTCTCTGGCTTCAGCTCGATACAGCGACGTGTCCAGCGGAGCTCACGCCATGAATATGCCGGCAGACAGACCGCTATGCTGAGGTTGGATCACGCTTAAACCTCCAGAACATTTAAAACGTCCCCCGGTGCGCTTGCTGTTCGGAACGTCGGGGGTGCGCAGCTCCCGGGAAGCGGCGCCGGACACGAGCCCGTACCACCAGACGTGGTACTGGACGCGAACCGGAGCCGGGTTAGGGTGCAGGAGCTCTCCAGGTCCTAGCGCCGGCCGGTTTTAGCTCGCAGCTCGGTGGTTGGAGACCCGCCCGTGAGTTAAAGGGCTGGACGCCCGCGCGCGGTATGGAAAGGCACGTATGAGAAAATCCCATTGACTGTAAAAATAATGGACCTATCGAGCTATGAGGTCCTCCCATTATATACAGTCTATGGAAAATCCGCGATTAATGCGTCAAAAAAATTGTCGTTTTGTCGGCGTCAAGGACGTGTCAGATTAATGCGTTTTTAACGCGACAAATCTGACAGCCCTATAAACTACATATTTTTACATTTTTGTTTATGTCCCAAGATGTGAGTGTATATTTATGCTTTGAAGTACTTTATACGTTTTCTCAAATATATGTTTTAAACCTTTTCAAAAAAGTTATTTTAGGCTATCCGTTTCACCCCTAACTAGAAGTGCTTTTGCCGTGATGCCGACAGAATCAGCTGTAAGACAGCTGCCAAGGGACCGTCTGCAAAGTGCAAGTAATTAAAAAATCCCAAATCTTTCAAAAACAACCAAAATTTATGCACATTGGTATGGGCTAGTCATGAATATGCATCATCATTTTCATGACTACAAAAATGAATTTGAAAAAAAGTCATCATTATTTTTTAGGACATACAATGGAAATACAAATCGCATGTGATACAAAATATTCACCTATTTTTACTAATTAATCTTTTTTTTTAAATAGTTTATTAAAGCTACTTCACAGAAGTGTTCTGTTTTAGTGTTAAATGATAAAAGAAGGTTATTGAAAGACAAATAGGGGAAAACCTTCATGTGTTTACTAAATGTGCTCATTTTATATTATACAAAAGTATTAGATTGGGACTCTGTATCTGCAGACATTCAAAATCAAATAAATCGGATCAGAACCAAAAAACCTGACCCGGACATCCCTACTTTCACGTACACGTTTATCTGTTATTATTGCTTCTGAGGTTTTTAGGGCTAATTTTGAGTTCAGCTAATAGTTCAGCAACATGCTAACGTTTTTGGCTAATTTGGCATCTACTCAGGTTTTTCGGGTGAATTCTGAGTTAAGAAGTTAAGTTAACATTTTAGTAACGTATTGGCTTTTTTGGCCAAGGTTGCATCTTCTAAAGTTTTTCGGGCTAATTCTGAGTTTCGCTAATATTTTAGCACCATGCTAACATTTTTGGTCAATTCAGCATCTACTGGGGTTTTTGGGGCTATTCTTGAGTTTAGCTAATATTTTATCGCCATGCTAATGTTTTTGGCCAATCTGGCATCAGCTTTTTTGGCTAATTTGGCATCCACTTAGGTTTTTTGGGCTAATATTTTAATAACGTATTAGCATTTTTGGCTAAGCTGGCGTCTTTTAAAGTTTAGC
This sequence comes from Oryzias melastigma, assembly GCF_002922805.2. Lineage (NCBI taxonomy): Eukaryota > Metazoa > Chordata > Actinopteri > Beloniformes > Adrianichthyidae > Oryzias > Oryzias melastigma. The sequence goes on along the minus strand of NC_050515.1, from coordinate 28,650,807 downwards.
TAATATTTTAGCACCATGCTAACGTATTCGTTTGAATCCAATTTGACATCTAATTAAGTTTTTTGGGCCACTATGGAGTATTTTAGTAACCTACTAACATTTTTTTTTTATTTTACATCTGCTGAAGTTTTTCTGGCTAATTCTGAGTTAAGCTAAAATGTTAGTAACGTTTTAGCTTTTTTGGCTGAGGTGGTTATCTACTGAGGTTTTTTGGAATAATTTGGAGTTAAGCTATTATTTTAGCAATGTCACGATTGTTTTAATGAAATTCTTCATTTTTTGTGCACTTCATGAAAATTATGCAAATTTTGTATCAAAACGTTCAACACATTCATGACTAAATTCAACAATTAAAATAAATGCCTTTAGCATCTCCAGCGACCACATTCAGCTAAAAGCGTTCACACTACCATTATCACAGGTAAAGCAACCTTTCTAGTTATTCTCTATTATGATCAGCTCTGTATATTTCAAGCTTTTTATTACAGATGAAACCTCTACTATAAGTAAGGGTGTATCACTACATCCCTAGTTTCCCCTACATATGTTTATCTGCTTTATTATCTGCTCTCATTTGTTAATTTGTCATCAGCCCGAGTCAGAGGAGTTTGACGGAAGCGCAGCATCCAGAATCCCTCCACAGACCGATCACAGACACTCCTCATCGTCAGAGTCAGTTCTTTCCCTTCGCTTCCAACATCTCTGGTGTAAATGTGTCCTCCAGGATCACTCAAACTGTTCTCACTGAACTTGTGCACTTATTTTTCTGACTGAAGGAAGGACATGGTGCGGCTGATGATGAATAAAATCTTCCAGAGCATCGAGACGGAGCTGAACACCCTCATTGCTCTGGGCGACAAGATTGACAGCTTCCACTCCCTGTACATGCTGGTGAAGATGAGTCACCATGTGTGGACGGCGGAGAATGTAGACCCTGCCTCTTTCCTCAGCACCACTCTGGGAAATGTGCTGGTCACGGTCAAGAGGAACTTTGACAAATGCATAGTGAGTGGGGTCCATACAGTCAGCACAGACTGCATTTTGGGTTACAATAAGTTGTGTTAATATAATAAACTCTCTTATGCAGCTGGGTCAAATCAGACAGATGGAGGAGGTGAAGATTCCAAAGAAAAGCAAAGTGGGCATCCTCCCCTTTGTCACAGCTTTTGAAGAGTTCGCAGAGCTCGCTGAGACCATCTTCCGAAACGCAGAGCGCAGAGGCGACCTGGATAAGGCTTATGTCAAGCTGATCAAGGCTGTCTTTGTGAACGGTGAGACCGCTAGTCTGATGATACGTTTACATGTAACATGCGTTCTTAGCCCATGGTGTTCATACTGGACAAGCAGGGAGGGGCTTCTTCTTTTTCTAGTGTTTACGGGCACATGTCCGCCACCTACAGTTGATAGAGTCATGGGCTTAATCTAAATTCTTCCCTTCTCCCTACCCCTACATTTAGCCTTCCAAACGGAGAGTTAAGGAAAAGCAGTGTCTCATAATTCGGACGTCACTTCCACGAGACGACGTCATTAAAAGTCGCCGGGCAGCAACGTTAGTGCGGAGCTTCCAGTGGTCAAATATATATAACAGTGTTTTTTTTAAGTTTCATAGCTTTACAGCTACAACAAAAAGTCATCACTTACATTTAAAAATGAACTTCTGTGCTTCAGAGTAGAAACAATTGATTTCACCAGAGCCTTAATCGATTCGATTCTGATTGTTTTTGATTCTTTCGATTCTTCAATTAAGTTTTGAGTTTACACATTTATACACATTTGTTTAGAAATACATTAATAATCTACTGTATGATTTCAATATATTTATATTAATCTGATCTAGTTCACATACTGTAAATGTATCAGTAAAATAATGAGATTGTTAATATCATCCAGTGTTACATAGATTCTCTAAAGGAGAAGTTCTAACTAAAATGTTCAGATCATTAACATTGGAAACATTGTTCTGCTTCTCCTGGAGGACGTTTCAGTTTGACCACTAGGTGGAGATCACGCTATAGCATTACATCTTATTCCAGAAGAAGAAAGTGTGAGAAAAAACAGTTTTAGACCACAAATGGTGACTTAAAAAAATATTTCCTAGTTTATAAAATTTATGTCTGTGAGTTTATAAAGATGTTCATTTAGTCAGCAATGTATGTTTAGGTCGACCGAGCGTTAGCATTAACCGTCCTATGGGAAATCCCATTAAACGTTAGCATCAAGCTAGTGGACTTACGTTTATGTGCTAAATCTATTTATATTTATATGAATCGATTATTGATCTATTATGCAGAGCCCTCCGCCGCAAGAGTAATGTGTGTTGCGTTGTGCTGCGGAGGAGAAACGCATTTCTTTACATTGGTGTGCTCTGAGCACAGAAATTTACATTTAAACATTGAGTTGAATCCAAATTCTTTCCCAACTACGGCTTCTCCCCACCCCTACATTTACCTAACCGAATGGAGAGATATGGAAATAAGTGTCCTCAAATTTGGACGTTACTCCCACTCAATGACATCATCAGTTGTCGGTCAGCTACATTAGCTCCGAGCTGCTAGCGCTCGGAAATGCTTAGCAACATTGGTTTCATAACTTTAAAAAGTTGTGCTAAAGCAAAAAACGTAATTACTTACATTTAAATGTAGACTTCTGTGGATCAGAAGTGAAGAAAAGTGCTTCTCCGCAGAACTTCCAGAAGCCCGCAACACATTTACATGGACTTTTCATTGAATTGAACTTGTGTTGCCGAGGGCGATGTGATTGTAGCTTTAAGAGATAAACGCAAATGAGCTGCGAGTGACACCGTGTGGTTCTCTTTTTAGTGGAAAAGGTGGCAAATGAAAGCCAGAAGACCCCGCGGGATGTCGTGATGATGGAGAATTTCCACCACATTTTTTCCACTCTGTCCCGCCTGAAGATCTCCTGCTTGGATGCAGAGAAACGAGAGGCCAAGCACAAATACACGGACCACCTGCAGTCCTATGTGATCTACTCATTGGGCCAGCCTCTGGAAAAACTCAACGTATGGAGAGTTTTCCTCACTGCATGATCTGGAGGTCACACGAGTGTTGTCTGAGGTTTTCTTTATGGTTGATTGGCAGCACTTCTTTGAGGGGGTTGAAGCCCGCGTTGCTCAGGGTGTCCGTGAGGAGGAGGTGAGCTACCAGCTGGCTTTCAACAAGCAGGAGCTGCGCAAAGTCATCAAAGAGTACCCTGGCAAAGAGGTGAAGAAGGGGCTGGATAACCTTTACAAGAAGGTGGATAAACATCTATGTGAAGAAGAAAGTTTACTTCAGGTCAGAAAGCTGCGAGATCCAAGACATAGTTGACAGGTTTGCTCTTCTTGACTCCAAAATGCTTCCTGTTTATTTCACCAGGTGGTGTGGCATTCCATGCAAGATGAGTTCATCCGTCAGTACAAGCACTTTGAGGATTTGATCGGCAGATGCTACCCTGGATCTGGGATCACCATGGAATTCACCATCCAGGATGTGCTGGAGTACTTCTCCAGCATTGCTCAGTCGCATTAGTTTTGCTGCTGTCCTTCAATGAGTCACTACTGCCACTTGCTGGCTGCAAATAAAACAGCAACTTATGAACATTTCATTGTGTCTTCAAAAAAAAGGGGGATTGTAGACTGAAGTGTGTTGCAGATGCTGCATCCTCATCTGTGTGCCTGTTTTCTCCACGTTTAAAAGCTTCTGCTACACTTAAAAATGTTTGTCCCGTGTCTGTATATCACATGTACATAATAAATTTTACAAAAGAAGCGTCGCAGTTGGAAACGTGTTTATTTTATTGTCAGCGAAGCAGCGTTAAAGTTGGGAGTGTGTGGCTTGTCGCTGTCCCGCCTTTGCGGGCAACGCCGAATGGTAAAACAAGCGGTTCAGATGAGCCTTTGACTTCCATGGTGACGAATGCGAAACGGACGGCGCTCTTTTTAAACCGCGGAAACACCGGAATCTTCACGATTCTCTCGACTCTTTGGGGAGTTCATATCGCTTCACGAACAAAAGCTGGCACTAGTTATCGACCTGGTTAAGACGGACGTTTAAACAGGATGGTTTACGGTGCTAGCTAACATTAGCCACCAGACTGGAAAAGGCTTTTCTAACAAGGTAATGCAGAACCTTCTTTCATTTTGTTTCTACTGGGTTTGAAAAAGCAAGTGGCTTTAAACAAATAAAATGTGCGGTAACGTTTTTATGTAACAAATAAAACCTTTGTTTTACAGATTATCTAGCTAGCTTTGCTGTTTTTTTAAATAAAACTTTATTAACACAACTGCTTAATGCAAACTTTATTAACAACGCCTTTCAAAGCAAACTTTCTTAACACAACTTTTCGAAAGCAAATTTTATTAACAAAACTTTTCAAAGCAAACTTTATTAACACAACTGTCTAATGCAAACTTTATTGACAAAGCTTTTCAAAGCAAACTTTACTATCACAACTTTTCAAAGCAAGCTCAATTTACAAAACTTTTCAATGCAAACTTTACTAACAAAACTTTTCAACACAAACTTTATAAACAAAACTTGTCAAAGCAATGTTAATTAAAAAAAAACTTTTCAAAGAAATTTTTATTCACACAACTTTTCAAAGAAAAGTTAATTTGCTAACCTTTTTAAAGCAAACTTTATATAAACAATAATAATAATAATAATAATAAAAACTTCATAAACATTGTTTGTAGCCATGAACAGCAGCGCGGAGAGGAAATTCGTAAATTTACGAAAACGTCTGGACCAGCTGGGCTACCGACAGCCGCTCGGGATCGAGTCCCTGCCTCTGGTGGATAAACTGTTCAGGTGAAGCCCTCTCCTCCACCTCTGTCCATCTACCCAACGCCAGGCGTGACACGTTCTCTGTCGTTCCAGTGATCTGGTCCACACCACCGAGAGCTTACGCAATGCCAAACACCGAACCTTGTGCACGTACTGG
>NC_050515.1:28630595-28645748 GCF_002922805.2 Oryzias melastigma | reverse complement strand
GCTTACGCAATGCCAAACTCACAGCTGGAAAGACCCAGAAGGAGAGCAGGAACGTGGACGCCCTGCTGGAGCCCTACAGAGCGGAGAACGCCCGGCTGGTCAGAGAGAACAACGAGCTGCACCTTGACCTCCTCAAACTGAGGGAGGAGAAGGATCGAGTCACCAGAGGTAAACGGCAGCAGGTCCTCCTCATCCCAGCACACTGAAACCTGTTTGATCTGCTCTCAATCCCGTCCTCTCAGAGCTCAAAGCTCACATCAGGAGACTGGATCATGAAACATCTGATCTGAAGTTTTTAAACAACCAGTACGTGCACAAGGTTCGGTGTTTGGAGAAGGATGGGAAGGCCAAAGCGGATCGCATCCAGCAGCTTCAGGAGAAGAACTTGCAGGCTGTTGTACAGACACCAGGTAACGGGCAGCAGTCTGCGGTGCACCCATGGGTTCTGACGGTCATTTTTGACCTTTGTTGCTGACCTCTTCCCTCACGCTCTCCCAGGAGGGAAGAAGCGAAGCATCCCTTTCAGACGACAGAGAATGCAGATCGATGAGCTCCTGCCTTCCTCTGCTAGATCAGTGTATCCTGTTGTGCAGCCGGATGATCCGTACATAGCCGATCTACTTCAGCTAGCAGATGGAAGGTCTGTTCTTTCATCTCCTTCTGCCAGTTTCTGCATGTTGACAGTTTTGTCTGTTTTTTTTTGTCTTGTTTCATCTCACCTCACAGTAGGGCTGCCACGATTAGTCCTTACTTTATATTATAGTATAGAGCAGGGGTCTTACACTCAATTCAGCCGGGGGCCGCTGGAGACGGAGTCTGGGTGAGGCTGGGCCGCATCGGGTTTTCCACAAAAAAGTGTTGATAAAACATTACAGTGTTCTCACATATCTTTATTTTTAACACAAAATAATGAATTAAATAAATAAATACATTTAAAAAATGAATAAAAAAATCAATCATTAATAAATAAATAAATAAAATAATGATGACAATACATCCGATAGAGATGACTGAAGAAACCACATATTGACTGACTGACTAGAGAAAACAAATTATTTTGATTCAGTTTCAAATGTCTGTATTTACAGCGCCTTGTTTGTTTCTGAGCTGACAGAAGCGCGCTCACGGAGATTCTGCTCGCGCGCACGCATCACTTGTGCCCGAGGGCGCAGCTCACGCACAAGGAAGTAGTCAGTCCCTCTCGCGAGGACTTTTTCTGCTCTTGAAGGAGGTAAAAGCGCTCGTGAGGGTCTGAATTGTCCGCGTGGAATGTTTGATGCGTGCGCAGAGATGTCTCATTTCTGCGTGGAGTTTTGACATAAATAAAACACCACATGTGTCTCCCATTCATTCTAAGAGAGACATCCACAGACGGAGCTGGTAGCTCCTCCCACACCTGGGGCAGCATCAGAAACATGCTTTTTGACAAGCGGCGAGCAGCGAAATTGCAACACGGTGAAAGAGGGGCGGGGCACGCGAATCGCGTTTGGTGTGGAAAGCACCTTCAGTGGCTTCATGGCTCCTTCTCCGCCCAGATCACTGGAGGAATGAATGAATGAATGAGTGAGCGAGGTACTGGACAGCCCGCCGATGTCCCACCCTCCAGAGCCATATACCTCACCGTGATTGGTTCGTTTAGCTCTGCACACAACAACTGTCATTCATTTCAATCTTGCGGGCCGCACTAACGGTAATCTTTCATATGAAGACGGGGGCCGCAAATTATCATCCTGGGGGCCGCAGATGGCCCGCGGGCCGCGAGTTTGAGACCCCTGATATAGAATTTAGTAAAGTTATAAAGGCATTATTCTCATTTTTTTGACTATTTTGGCATTTATTAAGATTTTATAGGCTAATTTGGAGTTTAGCTTATATTTCAGCTGCATTCTAGCTGTTTTGGCTAACAGGCTTTCTTCCGTTTTTTTCGCAAATTTTGCATTTAACTAATATTTTAGCTGGCAATCATCTTCAGTGATTTTAGCCATCAATTTCAGCATCTTCAGCCAGCAGTATTAGCATCTTCAGCAGCTAAATTCAGCTTACAGCATTTACACTAGGATTATCACAGGTGATACTATATATCTAGTTTTGAGTTTGTTTAAAGCTAATGATGGTTAAGATGTGTGCTTTTTTATCCAATTTGCGCATGACTTGATTAGTCGACTAATCGACAAATAATCAGTGATTAGTCAACTATTAAAATAATCATTTGTGGCAGCTCTACCTCACAGTGTTTTTGATGTGCAGAATTCACGAACTTCAAGAAGACATCGTCAAGCTCAAGCTAGATGTGGAAAATGCTCAGGATTGCATAAAACACCTGAACACTCAGGTGAGGACATGATTGGTTCGAGCTGCACGGTTGTCATTGACCTCAGGGGTAAAAACGATGTTTGGGACTCAGGTGGAGGAGAGGGACAGAGAGATCAACCGACTGAATAACGTGCTTCACGGGGGACGTCCACACGACGTCATTTCACTGGAAGCTCAGAACATCAGCAATGAGAAGCTGATCGCTCACCTCAACCTTCAGGTGAGCGCCGCTGCAGACTCGTCTCAATGATGCTCATACGGTAGAAAACATTGTGACTTACGCCCTTCTTATGCAGATTGAGTACTTACAGGAGAGCAACCGAAGTCTGGAAGAAAAAATGGAGGGCCTGCAGAAGAAAAAGAAGGACGTCTCCACAGAAATGGCGAGCTTGTCCTTAAAGAACCTGGAGTTATGCGAGGAGCTGACACACATAGACGACCTGGCAAAGCGTCTGGAGATGGACAAGGAACGGGTTCTGGAAACTGCTGACATGGAGCTTCTGGAAGCTAAAGTTAGAAGATTGAAGCTGATGACTGAATGTTTTAAGTGGGGCAACAAAATCAGATGTTTTGTTTTCTTCCAACAGAAGGAAATCCAAAGGCAGCAGAAGACCATCGAGGACTTGGAGGAAATCATTACAAAGACGAGAAGGGTGTGTGTCAGATGGTGAGAAACGCTTTGTTCTCTCCATGAAAGAATAGTTAAGTGTGTGTTTCTCCTGGACTTCAGGAGCAGTCCGAAGGTGAATTTGAAAGAGGTCGTCTCCAAGATGAGCTGGTGGAGGTGAAAGGTCAGAAGGAGAAGATGGAGGGGCTGGTGAACTTCCTGGAGGGGGAGAAGGGTAGACTGCAGGACAAAGTGGAGAAGATGATGGCAGCTGGTGAGGGACATTTTCAGGAAGTGTGGTGACATCAGCTGTGGATCGTGTCTGTACGTCACTGTTTGTGATGTTTGGTCAGAAAAAGACCTGGTTCTGGAGCTGGAGAAAATGCGTGCCAAACACGGCGTCTGCGGGAGAGAGCGCTCCCCGTCGAGACTGGACGCTTTTGTCAGGAGTCTAGAGGAGGAGAGGGATTTCTACCGCAGAGAGGCCGAGAAATACAAGCAAGCTAGAGGAGGCGGCGGTCCTGCTTTGAGCCCCGGCCGAAGCCCAGACAGAGGCAGTGCTGTGAGGTCCAGAGGGAGTAAGGTAATCATCCACCCACTTAATCCTGTTCAGGATCAGTGGAGCTCACCCAGCTGCTGTTGAGTAACTTTTGCTAAAACTTTGCCATGACGTTACATGTGTCTAGGGAAGTGTTACAGAGGGACAACTGTACCGCGCGCTAAAGGAGAGAGACGAACTGAAGGCAGCGCTGTTGGACTTTGAGAAGCACATGGAGGACATTCAGAAGGACGTCAAGGTCCTCAGCAGTGAGAGGGACCACTTCAAAGCCCTGTTTCAACACGTGAGTCTGATCTGCAGCTCTAGGGTTAACAGTAGCTGCGTTTGTATGTGAAAATGTTCTCGATTGGATTAGAATAGAACTGCCCGGTGTTAAGGTAATACCGTACACCGTCGATCTTTAAAAACAAACAGTATTATTTTCAATACTGTCATTAGCAACGTATTAAAGACATGAATTTTAGTTTAATATTTTTATATTACATTCGTGCATGCGTGGGTTTTCTCCGGGGACTCCGGCTTCCTCCCACCATCCATAAACATGCTTCATAGGTTCATTGGTGACTCTAAATTGCCCCTAGGTGTGAATGTGAGAGTGGATGTGTGTGTGATTGAGGCCCTGTGACAGACTGGTGACCTGTCCAGGGTGTACCCCGCCTTCGCCCATCAGTAGCCGGGATAGGCTCCAGCACCCCCGCGACCCCGAAAGGGAAGAAGCGGACAAGAAGATGAATGAATGAATATTACATTTTATATTTATATTTTAATAAGAAATAATCTGCTGGGGAGCAGCCTGAACATGTGACATTGGTACGTCACAGCTTGGAAGCGAGACAGACGCACGAGCGAGTGACGGTAGAAAGATGGTAAGTTGTGCACCAGGTGACTTGGTGCCTAAAAGTAGGGCTGGGTATCTATTATTATTTCCAGAATCGATTTGTTTCTGATTTTTTTTATTTTTTTTTATTCTTCAATTCACTTCAATTTTGAGTTTACACATTTATACACATTTGTTCAGAAATAAGTTAATAATCTATATGTTTTGAATATATTGATATTAATCTGATCCAGTTCACATCCTGTAAATGTATCAGTGAAATAATGAGATTGTTAATATCATCCAGAGTTACATGGATTCTCTAAAGGAGAAGTTCTAACTAAAATGTTCAGATCATTAACATTGGAAACATTGTTCTGCTTCTCCTGGAGGACGTTTCAGTTTGGACACTAGGTGGCGATCGTCATTAATTAATCGCTATTGTTGTTAAAATGGCTAAGACAGTCCCAGAAAATTGCTGTGAATGCTTGTTAATTTTATGCTGTTTACTTTTCCAATATATTTGTTGCATTACTTTAAAATGTAAATGGTTATATTTCCAACTTTTTCATGTTGTTATTGTTTTAATAATTGTGGTTGGAATTCTGTTTCCTCCTGGGACTATTTTAGCATTTGCTAAGATTTTTTTAGGCTATTTTAAAGTTTAGCTATTTCGTCAACTACATTCTAGCTGTTTTGGCTAACATAAGATTCAGCTTCAGCGTTTTCAGCTATCAGCATTAGCATCTTCAGCAACCAAATTCATCTTACAGCATTCACACTAGCATTATCACAGGTAATGATATATAACTAGTTCATAATTATATTAATTTATGGTTTTAAAGCATTAAAAATATAGTTTTAGAGTGTTGAATAAATGTTTATCCTGTCCGGCCTGCGACCTAAGGTGTGTTTTGGATTTTGGCCTCTTGTGCAATTGAGTTAAACTATATTCTATATTCTTATTCTTATAGGAGCTTATAGTTTATATCCTGATTTAAACCATAAGCTTCTTGAGATCAAACTTAGTTTGTCCATTTGAAGCTAAACATGTTTGTGAAAGAATTCTGAAATGCGTTCAGACATAATAGTCAAGAGAAGCTTAAAGTGTCTAAATATGACAGTTTTTCCCCTCTGGTTAAATTCCATACTAACTGAGTTTCTGTTGGATCAGGCTCAAGATGACCTCAAGTTGCCCCGTAGTGTGAACGTGTCCACTGATGTCCTGAAGCTCCAGGAGGAGCTGAGAAAAGCAGAAGTGAAGCTTGAACAGATGACCACTGAGAGGGACGTGCTGATGGAGAGGTTAAAGGTCAATCCCGCCCTTCCCTTTTGTTTATGGTTGTGATTCTGACCTTTCATAAATGAATCAGACTGACTCCATGAGGCGGCTGTGGTGCAGCAGTAGGCCGGTCGACTCCTGATCAGTAGCGAGCGGTTTCGAGGCCTTGCCCGCCCATGTGTCGAAGTGTTCTTGGGCCAGTGTTCGGCAGCGGAGCCTCCACCAGTGTATGAATGAATGAATGTGTGTGTGAATGGGTGAATGGGTCTGTGACTGTGAAGCACTTTAGACCCCCAAAGGAGGGTAGAAAGCGCTATACAAGTATACGCCATTTACCATTTGTGTGTCAGTTGAGTGTCTGGTGCTGCTGCTCTATTGAAACCATGAATATTAGCCAAATCACAGATGCTTGACCTCCCTCCTGCAGTAAATCAATGGTGTAACACTTCGGACCTATTCTTACCCAGAATTCAGCTCTCACAGACGAACAAGGAGAAGAGCGGAGGATTCTGGACCTGCAGAGCACCGTCCAGAATGTGAGTCTCACTGGAAAAAAAAGGAGAACTCAAACAGGTCCAACTGTTCAGCCCTCAGACTTTAGCTGACGGGGTTTCCTCTCCTCCTGTGGCGATGAGGTGCAGCTGGAGCAGGAGAGGCTGGACCTGCAGTCACAGCTGAGCATGCTGAAGGAGAGCGGGAAGGCTGCAGACGACCAGCTGAAGCTACGGTCTGCTGCGCTGTTCCAGAATGCAGAGGAGGCGTCGCAGCTGAGGGCCGAGGCCAACGCTCTCAGGTCTGACACTGTGCAGCATCTCCATCCATGCAGAAATCTTCCCAGAGGAACTTATTGTTGGTGCTAAAAGATCTCATAATTGACTCCTGCGGAAGTTTGAGGCCAAAACAAATGACCAACCTGTTTAGACTTGACTTTGCGTTCCCTGTTTGCAGGCTTTTGCAGGAGCAGATGGAGCAGTCGCTCTCTGACGCCCAACACAGGCTCTCTGTGAAGACCATGGAGCTGCAGAAGGCCCATCAGCAGATTGGAGAATTTGAGGAGAGACTGGGTAAATCCCCCCCACACAGCTGTTGACCGGCCTGTCTGTGGCTGTCGGCCTGTTGGCTGAACGTCTTTACCTCGCAGGAGAGCTGAGTCAGCAGAGCTCCAAGCACAGGGAGGAGGTTGCTGGTCTTCAGAGGGCCATCTCTGCTCTGGACAGAGAGAAGGATGCTCTGCAAGATGATGTGGATCAGAAAACGGAAAAACTGGTGGCGCTCCAGGAGGAATTATCCAAAAAGGTGAAGAGTGCAACATTGGCTTTCGAAGACTCACTCTGCTGAAAATTGTGTTTTTAACATGTTCTTGTGGCATTTTTCTGATGATGGAGGACTTGTATACAGAAAATTAAGATTAAAATTTCATTTCTGAGTATTTCTTTATTCAAATTGTTGTGAATCAACAAATACAGTTTGAAAATGATTGTAGGTTTGATGTAGAAACTACAATCATCAAGCCACTCTCTGCTCCGCCCCATTCTAATGCACCCTCCTGCAGACAATAGATCCATGAACGTCTTTGTTTTCCTCCTGACCTGGAATCTGGATCTAAACTGCATATCTGGATACCTCCAATATTCCTTGTCTTTTTTGTTTTTAACAGATAGGTGATGGGAAGTGGGGGCGGGGGATGCAACAGATCACGGGTAATCCGTACGGATCACTAGCCCTGGTTCAACACACATGTATTTCGGACCACCACCATCTCTGAGGCGCATTATTTAAATCAGTTGTCCGTCCACACCGATTGAAATTCACGTTAAATTCATCTACACCATCTTTGTTTTAAAATCGCATCAAAGTAGCTTCTTGACGGTTATCCAAAAGTGTGTTGACCTGAAGCTCCCGCCGAATGTGGGAGGAGCTTCTGTCCAAAGCTTTTCTTGATCCCCTCATCATGGAGGATGCGGATACTGAGATCTTCATGTCTGGGTTCAGAAAATATCCCAGTTAGGAGCAGCAGCTACGCCACAACAGGGAAGTGCCATCAGGGGAAGGCAGTATGGCGAGCAAAAGGGATCATAAATCGCCAGGATGGCAGTGCCTCACCTGCAAATTATTTCAGGCTTTTGTTGTTTTTGTTTTCCTGTTGCTTTCTTTTTTTTTACTGGTCCGAAAAAGGATCCGAACAGTGACCCTAAAATTGTGATACAATCCAAACCGTGATGATGATCCGTACCAACAGTTCCACCTACAACTCAGAAGTGAATTTCTAATGAACTTCTGCCGCTCTGCAGAAACGATGTCTTAGAAAACAACAGGTTTGTAGATTTTGCCTAAAAATGTCATGATTAAAAGACCATTGAGAACGCTCCAAAAGATGATTGGAGTGGGACTTTAAAGCTTGGGCTCTAGCTAACACTGTACATTGACATTAGAAATGATTTCTGAAGTGTGCTTCTTATGTCCACAGGAGAAAACCCTGGAAGACGTGAGGCAAACAGTCAAAAACATGGATGTCTCATTAGCGTGAGTCTCTCCCCTTCAGATAAGTCTCGGTGTGACTGACGTGGTTCTCTGAAACCAACAGAACATTTCTGTACGCTTTTTCTCTACTAATCCTGTTGTGAATTCGGCCCCCTCAGCCAGCTGCAGGGCGCCTTAAACAGCCGTGAGAGGGAGATAAGCAGTCAGAGACGGCAGCTGGACGCCCGTCAGGACGAGCTGGCTGCTCTCAAACGGGACAAAGAGATCATAATCAGAGAGAACAGGAGACTGCAAGATGATCTGACCACCATGACCCGCGAGAACCAAGTAAAAGACCCCCACAGAGTTCCAGGTGTTTCTGTTATATTCTCCATATTGACTGTGTGTTTTCCAGGCCGTACATGCAGAGATGGAGGAGGCTCTCCATGAGAAGGACGAGATGAAGCTGAGGGTTCACTCATACATTTCTGAAGTGTCAAGAATAGAAAAGCTTATAGCCTCCAAGGTAAGAGAGTCCCGCCGTGGTCTTCCTCCGTAGACCTCCTCTGCTCACTGTCAGGCTGGACTCGCAGGAGCAGGAGAACAGGGATTTGTTGGAGCGGTTCCGGACGGCCCACTCCGAGGTGGAGGAGCGGGAGCAGAAGCTTCAGCAAGCTGCAGGCCTGAACAACTCCATCCGGATGGAGCTCCTGTCCTCCGATGCCGAGCGCAGACAGCTGAGAGAAACCGTCCGACAACAGGAGGCCGAGATCCAACAGGTGAGAGCGTGGAGAGGGTTAGGGCACGTGTGTCAAAGTCGAGGCCCGGGGGCCGGATCCGGCCCTCCGGGTAATTCTATCCGACCCTCCAGATCATTTTATTTATTGTTATTAATGACCTGATGTTATCTTTCATTCATTTTTAACTTGTATGATTTTGACAAAATATATTTATATGGAGAGTAAAATATTGAAAGTTATTCAAGTTTCCAGCGTCTTCAAACTCCACGTTATCTCCCAGCACTTCCAGGCACTCCAGGCCTACGAGACCAAAGTGTCCTCTCTGGCTCGCGGGATGTCCCAGCTGGAGGAGGAGCTCCACAAACAGCAGCAGGAGAAGGCCTCTGCGCTCTCCGACCTGGCCTCCGTCAGGGAGCTCTGCGTCAAACTGGACTCGGGAAAGGAGCTCGCAGCAAGACAACTCACCGCCAAAAGCATGGAGCTGGAGAGGGTGAGGCCCGGAGCTGTTCTGGTCTTCCCGTCAACGTCTTTAGCCCAGCTTCACGTCTCACCATGATGCTGCTCTGTCACAGCTAACAGGAGAACTGGAAGATGTTCGATCAGAGGTGGATCTGCTCAAGAGGCAGCTGGCCAGTGAGCGGCTGAGCGTGCGGAACCTTGAAACTCTGATCTCCAGCACCCGGCAGAAAGAGTTCCAGTCACACCTGGCTGCCAGTGAGCGGGAGTCTGAGCTGAAGGTCCTGCGGGACAGGCTCACCACGGCCGACAACAAAACGTAAGAAATCCTCCTCTTTCACCGCCTCTGAACATAAATACGTCAAGATTTATTTTTGAATGCTGTTTGCAGTGCAGAGCATGCCAGGGAGGTGTCCCAGCTCCGAGGGAAAGTGTCTCAGCTGCAGACGGAGATGGACGTCCTCAAGAGACAAGTGACCACTGAGCGCTTTGAGCGGTGAGCGCCGGGATATTCTAATGAAGCTGCTCATCTAAAGTTGTTTTCTGGCAACTTTCATTCTCTTTTTATCTTTTTGGTCTCAAAAAAGATCAAGGTAATCCCTTAAAATAATCACATTTACACTCTAAAGATTCAGATGTTTTAATGCCTTAAAGTAAATGACAGTTTGACAGAAAAAACTCTTTGAAATCTGAACTTTAATGCAACATAACTAATATTAGGGCTGGGTAGAAAAAATCGATTAATCGATTTGAATCGATTTAAGCTTTATAGATCAGTCATTGATTCACAAACGATATAAATCGATTTAGTACAGAAAGCTAAAGTCCATAGGTTGATGCTAACGTTCATTAGAATTTCCCATAGGACGGCTAATGCTAACGCACGGTTGACCAAAAAAAATGAACACTTTTATTTATTCACAGACATTCATTTTCTAAACTTTTTAAGGAAATAACTTTTTAAAGTAACTATTTTTGGTCTAAAACTTTTTTTTCCCCTCATACTGTTGTCTTCTTCTTCAATAAAGTGTAATTCTATAGCTTGATCTCCACCTATTGGTCAAACTGAAACGTCCTCCAGGAGAAGCAGAACAATGTTTCCAATGTTAATGATCTGAACATTTTAGTTAGAACTTCTCCTTTAGAGAATCCATGGAACACTGGATGATATTAACAATCTCAGTATTTCACTGATACATTTACAGTATGTGAACTGGATCAGATTCATATAAATATATTCAAATCAAATAGTAGATTATTAATGTATTTCTAAACAAATGTGTATAAATGTGTAAACTTAAAATTGAATTGAATTGAAGAATCAAAAAAAATCTGAATCGAATCGTTTCTGGGAATTAGAACCGATACCCCGCCCTAACTATTATGAGTCACAAGAAAACACACTGGGGACACGTTGCACTTTTGATTAATCACAAGTCTCGAATTGATTTCAACAAAAATAGTGAAGGAATTTAAAAGTTCAAGTAAAGCTGAACATTAAAAAAGCTCCACTCCAAACTCAGATGTAGATTTGCAGAGGCTGAGCTCTAAAACTCCATAAATCCAACATTTTACTGTCCTTTCATTTCTTCTTTGTCTCTTGCACAAATGAAAAAATGTGAGTTTTTGGACTGAGCTTCTCTGTGTTCAGACCAGGTTATACCTTTTTTCCTGTGACGTCAGACAAAATGGCGACGGGGCCGGAAATGTGAATAGTGACTTCCAGTATTCGGGTCTACAAGCTGACAGCTGAACGCTGTATAGCTCTTATATCATATGTCATTTTTGTTGCACAACTAATGTTAAGTTGGGGTTGTGAGCCGCTATAAGCTAGAAGGAGAGTGTAAACAGATGGATGATGGGAAGTGGGGAAGCCTTACTTACACACAAATAGTCCTGCCCACAACTCTGAGGGACATTTCTAATGAACTCCTGCCACTCTGGAGAAAAAACATCAGTTTTTTGTTTCTTAGCTAAAACTGCCAGAATCATAATAAAAGGCCACTGGGAAGGCTTTTACAATAGATCAAAGGATGATCAGAGGGGGACTTTAAAACAATGAAAGCTAAATGAATTAATCCTGACTTTTGATTTAAAGGGGCCCAACTATGAAAATGCTACTTTTTGAGGTTTTCAATGGATGTTCCTCTCTATAAAGAACCCCAAAACGGTAAGAGTAATCCTCTAAAAACCTGCAGCAGCCCCTCCCATACCCACGAAAACAAGCGGGTGAAACGTGCTGACGTAGGGTCGATGCCAACCACTCCCTCCAGGAAGAGTTTATGCTGCAAGCTCCGCCCCCAGACTAACACAACGCCCAATTTATCCCCTTATCCACTGATGACCAGCAAAAACCTTTCATTTTAGATGCAGAGTACCGTATATCTTCCAGTTGTGACCCGTCTTCAATAAATTCCAGCCCAAAAAGGTGTTTGTTACTTTTTCCGCGCCGCTCCTTTAAAGACCCCCCCCTCTTTGTTTTTGCAGCTCTGGAACCTGATCTGAAAATGTAAAACTTTGTGTCTTTTGTGCGTCTTCAGAGAAAGGGCGGTTCAGGAGATGCGCAGACAGGGTCTGTCCTTCTCCTCCCTGGACAGCTCCTCGCCCCTCAGCGCCTCCAGCGGCGCTCACAGCGCCTCCGAACACTCCATCCTCCGAACTCTGGAGCGCTCCTCGGATAAGTCAGCAGACAAGTAAGACCTGCATGAGAGAATGCAGCGTCCATCCATCCTTCCTCTCTGAATTCACTCTGATAACAACCTGCTCTTCTTTAGGAGTGTCAGCTTCAAGGACTCCAAAGAAAAGGAAAGTGCTGATAAGTGAGTCGAACACAAACCCTTCCTGAATGAAGTAGCTTCTACCACTCCGCAGAATTACTTTACTATGTTCTCCAAGAAATCTGAAAAAAGAAATAAGATGAACCACTGCTTAAAACAAGAGGATGTTTTCAACAGATTCTTCTTCAAATCCTTTCATTTCCAGCACCTCTTTCATGTTACAAAACGTGCATTATGTTGCAAAACTCCTCTTTTATTTGTTTTTTATAATTATGTTAAGTTATTAACAAAATAAAGTTGTACATGACAAATTCCTTTACATGCTTTCATTTGCTAAAAGTCCACTGAAGTCTTTCTGACTTTAAAGTTTTTACATGAACAAATACAAAAAACAGTTTGGACCACACATTGTGTACCGTATTTTCCGCACTACAAGGCGCACATAAAAGCCAAAACTTTTTTTTTAATAAATCGGCCGTGTTTCTATTAATCCGGTCCATCTTTTGTGTGTACTGCGCTTCCCCGTGCATGGCTATACGCCCCGCAGAGATACAGCCAAACTTTACACACCTTTTTCCAGTTTGTTTGTTGCCAGCGTGTGACTGCGCAAGAGTCAACAGTGTGGATTAGCACACGCATCAATCGTGCACGAGGACCAGCTCACGCACCAGGAAGTAAACCAGGGGTGTCAAACTCAATCGCACAAGGGGCCAAAATCCAAAACACCCCTTAGGTCGCGGGCCGGACAGGATAAACATTTATTAAACACTCTAAAACTACATTTTTAATGCTTTAAAACTAACTTTTTACCATAATTATGAACTAGATATATAGAATTACCTGTGATAATGCTAGTGTGAATGCTGTGAGATGAATTTGGCTGCTGAAGATGCTAGTGCTGATAGATGAAGATCCTGAAGTTAACCGCTGAAAACACTGAAGCTAATAGCTGAAAATACTGAAGTTAGTAACTGAAAAGGCTGAAGCTAATAGCTGAAAACACTGAAGCCAATAGCTGAAAACACTGAAGCTAGAAGCTGAAAATACTGACATTGATAGCTGAAAACAGTGAAGCTAAAAAAAACGCTAAATAGCTGAAAACACTGAAGTTAATAGCTGAAAACGCTGAAGCTGATACCCTGCTAAAATTTTAGCTAAATGCCAAATTAGTAAAAAAAAAAAAAAGGTAAAATGTCTAATTTAGCCAAAACAGCTTTTTAGCATAATGAAAACATATTAGCTAAACTCCAAAGGAGCTTGAAAACTGGAAAAAAAAAGTCTAAATGTGTCTCTGATCTGCTGTAACTGTTGTCTGAGTTTTGGCTAAAGCTGCCGGCATCATTACCGAACAAACACATGGTAATGAGACTGACTCCAACAAACGATGAGAGGGAACCGGAATGTTTGATGATGGAATTACAGCTGTTTCATTCAACACTGAAGAGGTTTCGCGGGAGAAGATTGATTTAAAAAATAATAAGAGTGCTTTAAGTAGCAAAATAAAGTTTAATAGTTTGCTTTTGTCACCTTTTTCTTATAATACGGTGCGCCCTATGGTACGGAAAATACGGTCCTAAAATAACTGTGTTGTAACAGATCCTGTAAGGCTGGTTTAAACACTTTTCAAGCTTTAGTGGTTTGAAGTCTGTTCCAACAGCACAGATGATTGTCTGTCAAACGGAGGCGCTGCTCCTCAATGCCTGCAGTGCTCCACGGTCATGTTGGGAAGAGGATACGTGAATAAGGAGAAGTCTAGGATATACTTTGGGAGGAGTTCTCTCAGGAGCTTCTGCGGCAGGCTGCACAGGTAATAGTGTAAGGTCTCTGTGGTCACCGGCTTGTACCACGTTTGCCTCTCGGGGAAGTGAACAAAATGAGGCACGTTGACGCGCTGCAGCACAAAGTCTGCATCGTTCTCAAGGCGTTCATAGGAGCCAATGAAATCATACGACATGGCACAAGGCTGGCAGAGGTTGTACATGGGCATCCAGTGCTCGTTCATCCGCTCCACGTCCTCGTCCACCAGGTAACGGACGAACTCTGTGAAGGTCACGTCGTCTCCTCTCACAGACTGGACCTTAGCGTGGCCCTTTCTGTATCTCTTTATGATCTCCACGCCGTACTTTTTCTGGTAGGACTCGATCTCTCCGAACTTGTTCCTGTACGCCGACAGGAGCCGCTCCATGGGCTCCCGCACAAACATGAACTTGAAGTAGTGCTTGAGGCGGTAGCGGATCTCCTCTGGCTTCAGAGAGGACAGGAAGGTCAGGTCGCTGCGGTGGTCCATCTTGATGTTGACGTCCACGCTCTCCAGCGCTCCGCTCAGGACCTTCAGAACCCTCTTCCAGTTGGAGCAGGCCACCTTGGGCACATAGCAGTAGAGGAAGCGGTACTCGTCATTCACCAGGACGTGCTGGAGCAGCGTCTTCCTCTGCAGCGGGCTCAGCGACCAGATGCTGTGAGGCATGTTCCTCTGCCTGCACATCGTCTTGATGGTCCGGTTGCGGATCTCCTGGAGGATCTAAGTCAACAAAAATCAGTAAGTTTAAATGTGTTTGTATGAAGAACGAATGAGATTTTCTGCAGATGAAAGGACAACACTTCAAGATCTCTCATTTGTGTAAATGCCACATGTAGGAAAACATTTGTTTTGTTTATTAGAGATGAGAAATAGGGACTTTAAAATATTCCTAACAAAGCTTTTTAGGTGTTAAACATAAGACTTATCAGGGTTCAATACTTTATATCAAAATGGATTTGTAAAGCCTTAAAGTCCCACTCTGATCATCTTTCAATCTATTGTAGAAGTGGTCTTTTCATTAGGATTATGCCGTTTTAGGCAAAATCCCCAAATCTGTGTCATTGTCTTGGACATAGTTTCTGCAGAGTGGAAGGAGTTTCAGAAATTCAACTCTGAGTTAGGGCTGCCACAATTAGTCGACCAATTGACTATTAAAATAGTCAACGACTAATTTAACAGTCGATTAGTCGTTACTTTATAAATATATGGAGTCAGAGCGTAGTAGTACAGATATATATTAGACTGACACCAGGAGACCGAGGCCCTGTACAGCAGGGGTCTCAAGCTCAAATCAGCCGGGGGCCGCTGGAGACAGAATCTAGTTGAGGCCGGGCCGCATCA